>NW_027070161.1:212779-260545 GCF_002906115.3 Quercus suber
TAATTATCATAGAGCAGACTTTATATGTTAAAATTTTATCGAGTTTTAATGTCTTTGGCATCAACTTATTTAGATTTTTGCTGTAATTGTTAAATATGCTACATTAAAAAAAAATTTTCTAAAGCTTAATAAGAACTAAAAGAACTATAAGATATACCAAAAAAAAAGTTGAAGCATGACACCTTAAGTTACAAAATTGTATAAACACTAGATTATCATAGCTCATTAAGTTTTGTTTGTTTTGACTTAATGTTTCTAAAAAATGAGTATTTTCATTTTTTTAATAAAAAAAAAAATCACATTTTCTATTTTGGCACATCACCTTAAAATAGATAGAGTTTATTCAATAGTTTCCATTTCTCTTAACTTCTTTATTTAGCGTGAGTAGATAGAGTTGTTTTTCATAAAATTTTGTGGAAAATATCTCTAAAGATAAGTTATATCTTTAATAGGGATTTTGTTGACTAAAAAATAGTTTCATTTACTTATTTTTTCTATACATCAAATATTAGAAAAATAAAATACTATTTTTATAAAGAGTTTTTAGAGAAACAAACGCAATATTGTCTTCAAACTACTATCACCAACCCAACTCCTCAATCACCCACATTACTAAACCTTATTTTAGGGGCGTGCATGGGTCGGGTTGAGAGGATTTTTTGACCCAACCGCCATGGTGGGTCAAAAAAAATTCGACCCAACCCAACCCATCACATAAATCCAACCAACCCAACCCAACACAACCCACATGAGTCGGGTTAAACCCATGAGTTTGACAAATTTTTTTTTTATATTATTATTATTAAATTGAGTAGGAAGAAATATTAATATTAATATATTAAAAAAACTCAAAGATTAGTATCAATGTAACTCTTTAAAGGTAAACAACACCAATGACTAAACAACAATAGTAATTTACTAGAGTTTGTATTAATTAATGCTTTTATATGGATAGGAAAAGCTGGTTATTTTAAAAAATTTATTAATTATATTAATATATATATATATATATATTAAATTAGTATTAGTAGGAGGAACTGAAGAAGTGCTGCTCTACAGCTGATTTTTTTTTAAATTATTAAATATAATATATATTTAAATATATATATATATATAAGTGCCCTAAGTTTAAAAAAAAATTATTAAATATATAATATATTTTAAATATATATTAAATATGAGTGGGTTGGGTCGGGTTTGGTGGGTTTGTAATTTTATGACCCAAACCCAACCCGACCCGCTAAAAAAAAAAATTTTATAACCCAACCCAACCCACCAAGTACTAAAAATCGACCCAACTAGGTGGGTCGGGGTGGGTTGGGTCGGATTTGACGGGTCGGTAGGTTTTCTGCACACTCCTATCTCATTTATTGAACTCAAAGCCGCTTACACCTTCAGTTGCTTAGAGAAATCGTACTTGATCCATAAAAACCTTTGAAATTTCTTTTGTCAAAGATAACGTGGGATGCATTGCTTTGAATTTATGTTTATTTCTTTGGAAATTTTGGTCCACTGACTTATTTGCTCCATGATTGCATTTGCTCTTGATGATTGTGATTTTTCTTCATCATGTTTGAAGATGTGTTGTATGGTTTCTTCTTTATTCATCAACATTTATATAAATATTAACTAACACTATTTTTGAATTTTTTTTTTATTTAATACTATTTTTGAAATCCACTTAAGATGTTAAAAAGCTAATAAAATCCAAACCATCCATTTAAGACCAACTATTAATCTGGTTAGTGTTTTACTAACTATATATATAAATTTCCATAATAAAAAAAACTATATATAAACTTCCCTAAATACTCTAAAACATTATAATAAATATATAGATTTGTTTTTTGGTTGCTTTAAAAATTTTAATATGGGAATCCGCCTCTCCAATAAATTAGGGATAAAACGACCAACCATGATCTCTTTCAGACTTTCCAAAAGTGAGAGTTTAAAAAAGAAACGGAAAATTACAAATTACACCTCTAAAGTTTGGAAGTGTTTTGATTTTACACCCTAAAATTTCAAAATTTGCATTTTACCCCTTGAATTTTGGAACTATTGGACTTTACACCTTAACGATCTAAAATTTGAATTTTACCCCATAAAATTTGGAAGTATTTAGATTTACAATGTAGCTCAAAAAGAAATTAAAACACGGCAAAGAGTTTTGTAGTCGTGACTTGTGAGTCTTGTGACATATATTGTGTTTGGATAGTGCTAAAAAGCACTAACTTGCGTTTACATTTTCTTTAAAGCGTGTTTTAGCAAAGCCAATGCACTTCTAGTGAATCTCATACATTGTTCACAGGACTTATAAACCTCTTTTTTCAACAAAACTTCATTACAAATAAGTTTCAAGGCACTATTAACACATTTACAAATTATTTTACTACAGTGTTTTCAGTTTTCAGTAAAATAAACAATATCCAAATACACCCTTAATTATAAATAAATAAATAAATAAAAAACCAAAAAATACCCTTAATTATAAATAAATAAAAATAAAAAAACACTTGACATGGAGCGACCCGTGAAAACGTTTGTTTACCCAAAAAAAAAAAAAAAAGACCCGTGAAAACGTTTTGTATCCAAATCGACCAGCATTGACCCCGGACTGGTTTGTTAAAGTCGCCGGAGCGAACGGGTCGGTTTTCGAAACTTAAAATTAAATAAAAATAATTCTAAAATTTTTAAATAACGCAGGCTTTCTTTTTTTTTTCTTTTTTTTTTTAATTAATTTTTTTGAGAGAGAAAGGAAAATCATCAATAATCGCTCGATGTGGCCCAGCCTGGCTAATGCCAAATTGCTTCCTCGTTTTGCCTGACTCTCATTTTTCTAACAATTTAATCCCCCTATTTATTATCATCAATATATATATATATATATTAATATATTTATTTTCCAGTCAATTAATTTTTATAATAATAAATCATAATATTATTATCTATCATTATTATTCCAAATTCTAATTCCAATAGTAGATCCTGTATACCGCCAGAGAGTTCCGAGGGTTTTATACCCATAATAATCTGAGAGACAATCAGCCATTTGGAGGAGGCCCCCACTCAATCAGGTATATCATTCTCTCTCTCTCTCTCTCATTCATGGAATTTGATTCTTTCTTTGTTGTCGCTGTAGATTCCACTCTCCAATACAAAAGGCTTTTTTTTTTTTTTTTTGTTGCTTCGGAGATATTAATGTAGGATTTATGCCATCTGAATTGTGTTTGTGTTGAGAACTCTGCAATCAGATCTCTAGAAAATAGTTTTAGGATTTTTTTTTTATTTTTAATATTTGCTATTTGAGATCAAATCATTAATCATGGTCCTTTAGGTTTTTCATTTTTTAGTTTTTATTTTTTTTAGTTGGTGATTTATGCTCTGCCAAGGCTCCAATGAAATTTACATTTATAGATTGCTCTTGGAAAAATTGATAAGTGGGAGTTTATTAATATGGAGTGAAGAACTTTTTTTTTATAAGAATATGGAGGGAAGAACTTATTAAGGTGATAGGTTATATAGATAGAGACCAATTGCTTCAAAATAAACCAGAATAACAACCTACATTGTCTTTTTAGCCTGCCAACTACTAATTCACTAGAATATTTACATTTACAATATAAAGAGAAACCATGCGAGAAAAAAAAAAAAAATATATATATATATATATACACACGAAGTTGACTTTAATTAAAGGCGACTTTGGGTTTTGGTTTTTGGTATAATTTTCTTTATTTAAATTTCGGCATGAATTTGTTGATTTTCCTTTTAACTCATTGTGACTGCTGAGTGTTCTGGTGAATATTTATCAATGAATTGTATGTTGGAGGACTATTTTAGGGAATCAAGCATGTGTGCTTGTGTGGGCTTACTAGGAAAATTTATGGTTTTGGGGGTTTTTTATGACTAGAGAAAGGCTTCAGGGATTGTATAAGGAATTAGGTTTGTAAAATATAGGATTTCAAGGGCAAAAAGGGGGTTGAAACAAAGAATGATAGGGTTGCAGGAATTTTGTACAGTGATTGTGTTTGGGATTTTAAGGTGTTTTAATAGGCTTTATTATAGTATTTACACATGATCTTTATAAATATTTTAAAACCTTATATAAATTTATTATATTGTATTTTATGATTTATTTAATTTAATAAATAACTTCACAAATATGTGTATAATTACTGAATAATACTATGGAATAATACCTAAATTTATTATATTTATATATATGACCATATTCATATTTTGGTTATATTTCTATTTCTTATTTTTAACCATAATGTTATAAAAATTTTAAATGAATACTTCTATTTTACCAAAGATAAAGATTGACCATTCACGAATTCAAAGGAATAGTTAAGCCCTATGGAATATCTATTTTGTAGGAATAAGGATCACCAAATGGTCCAAATGACTAAGTAACTATTCCACTTGAATAGCTATTCTAATCCATGTGCTATTTTGTGTATAAGGGAAAAAGTGTATGCTTAGGGGTTGAGAAAGGGAAGGAAAAGACAGAATTTTGGGGCTGTTAACTGTAACCCATGGAAGAGAGAAATAAATAAACATGCATTCCTAAATAAAGAAATGGTTCTATTATCTGTTTCTTTGAATTCTTAAGCATATTAATTTAGATTCTTAGATGTCAACTTCCTTTTAGGACTAGGACTCAGTATTTTGAATTTTTGACTAATAAACTAAAGTCTTATTAAAATTTTATGAAATACTTACTTGGCTCAGAGAAATAAACCCAAGACACTTGAAAACTTATAAACTCATAAAACTTGATTGGACTGATTCACAAGATTGCATAAACAGATTTATTTCTTCGCTTGGTTCAAGAGTTGTAGACTATGATAAGAAATAAATATTGTAATCTATACACAACAATAGCAAGGCCTTAGTCCTAAATGTTTTTTTGGGTCAGCTACGAATCCTCAATAGATTAGTCAGCATGAGCCACATGTTACCTTTATAAAATAAATAAAAACCTAAATTCAAAACTGATTTAATCCTTTACTACTGATGACTCGATCCATTAAACCATGCATGCTTCACATCCATCAGACATGGCTTAAGGGCCTCACGCACACCCAAAAAAAAAAAAAAAAATCTATTATGCGTTACCCAAATTGAGTCACATTTACAAACAGTAACTAATTCTGTTTTCTCCATTATTATTTGGGTTGGCACATTTCTCATGCTTGCTTGAAAGGTTAAAAAAACAGAGTTTTGAAAGGGAGAGGGGAGGGGGGGGGGGGGGGGGGGGGGGGGGGGGAGGGGGGGGGGGGATGGGAGAGTGATGCTAATAATCATGCCTGCCTGCGGTCTTAGAATAAGCATGTAGGAGGGAGATGCTTGTAATCTCTCTTTGTGTGTCTGGCTGTCTCTTTCTCCAATTTTATGTTTAGTGGGGCATGATTGTGACTTATCAAAAAAAGTTTAGTGGGGCATGATTGGGTTGAGTACTTCTTTGCCAGATTGTAAGAGCACACAAGTTGTTTGCATATTGAGATTTTATCCTTAATATTTGTTTTATCAAATATCTATCTCCAGTCGTATGCTTTTTCTATGACTACAGTTTAATCATAACAGCCAGATCTCTGACTGCTCATTTCATTAATTTTTGAATGGAGGAATGTGATGAAATCAATTGTTAACAACTTATTATTGTTTTGGGTTCAAGTAATAGCCCAGTGGTAATGGTGCCACATGTCTGTCTTTCAAATTCTTCTTGTGATACAATGTCTTTGCAATAGCCGATGAGCTCTTCCTACTTCAATAAGAAAGGGTAGAGGGCAAGGTCATGAGTTCAAAACTTATTGGGCTTTTATGTAACTTAAAAATAAAAAGAAAACAACGTTTTTGCAGTAATAGTCTCACTGTTATTCATAAACATAGCTGAGCTTTAAAGCACTAAGTGATAGGGTCAGTTGAAGGTGAATCCTTAATCAAGGTTAGATTAGTGATTACATCACTTTTTTCTCTTAAAGGGCCAAAATGCTTTGGAAAATGCTTCCTGTTTTCCCAACTCTTGCTATGAATGCCGGAAAATATGAAGATACATCATGCAGGCATAAAAGATACTGTCACATACATAATCTCTGTTCTTCTTCTGCTTTTTCTTTTTTAAAAGATAGTTTTGTTACTTTGCTTATACATTTTCAGCTTCTGGCTGTCAGTCCACATGATCACTATATACGATAAATTAATATTAGTAGTATTTGTTTGGCACAAACTTATATGGCTTCGCTTTTTTGCTGTTTTTTTTTTCCTGAAAGTTGGTTAAAATATGGTTGTACTTGGAAAAAGTGAGTCTTTAAAAATTTGTGCATAACCAAATAACCTAAAAAGCTGAAAAGAAAATGCCAATGCCAAAAAGAAACACAGCCTTAATTTTTGTACACCCATAAAGTAGGCAACAACATTACAGATTACCTCCAGAGGAGGTTTTGTAGATTCTTATGCTTTCTTGACAATGCAGGGACTTTGAAACTGTGTCATTTTGCTTGAAGGGGCAGATTGGAATCTGACATAAGAAAGCTCCGGATAGATTTACATCAGTGGCAAGAAGCTGAGGGTGGAGTTGGAAGTTACAAAATTTATCATACCCATTACCCACCAAAAATGTTAGCTCCAGATGATAGGTATTTGATTAGATTCTAATTTATGCTGCATCTGAGTAATTACATAACTGCAATTTGGTGCTTTATATTACCTTCCAGGTTTCCTTTTCAGCTCCTGTTCTCTGTTTATCTCTAATTCCTTTTCCTTGTTTAAATATGGAATTTTGTTATTTCTTAGGTATTGTTGGGACCCAATATCTAGAGGGATGCTTATGTAATATGGCTTTATAGAGTGGCAATTGTTTGAAGGTTGGAAAATGGCTTTTTATTCAGAGGAAGAAAAAACAGAGGATTACCTTTTCAAGATTGTTTTAATTGGTGATTCAGCTGTTGGGAAGTCAAATTTGCTTGCAAGGTTTGCTAGAGATGAGTTCTACCCTAATTCAAAGTCAACTATAGGAGTAGAGTTCCAAACCCAAAAGATGGATATCAATGGAAAGGAAATCAAGGCTCAGATTTGGGACACAGCAGGTCAAGAGCGGTTCAGGGCTGTTACATCTGCATATTATAGAGGTGCAGTTGGAGCTCTTGTGGTGTATGACATCAGTAGACGCCAGACATTTGATAGCATTGGCAGATGGCTAAATGAACTTCAAAGTAAGAATATTACTTTGTTTTGATGTTTGGTTCCTCTCTCTCTGGTTTCTTTTATTTTGAGGAAGCCTGTTTGTTCAATTAGGGAACTTCATTGTTGTAATTAAATGACATCACTTGCATTTAAGTAAATTCCATTTAGAAATGGGCAGTGTGGGGTGTATTTCTTAATCCTCATCCCACCCCCCCCCCCCCCCCCCCCCTACACACACACACATCCTCTGCCAGCAAAAGTTGCCCTCCAAACCTGTTCCATACATGAAGTGCGGGAACATATTTATCCCCATCTCAATACCCCTCTTTGAGTAGCCTCGGCCCTCATGCTGCTAATCCAACAAAGTGATTTTATTTCAAGCAGAAAATAAGCTTAAAGTAGCAACATGTAGAAATTCAAGAACAAAAGAAGATTAAAAAAAGAGAAATGAATAGGATATGAATACGTGATGGATATTGTCGGTAATGTGCATCAGAAATTTTATAGGATTTAAACTCTTGTATGATTGGGAATATATTTAGTCATATGACAATTTAGAGGTAAGATTCTAAATATATTCAAGGAGGGGTGGGTTTGGGTGGTGGCCTTCTTAACCTACCCCATTGCCACGCCATCCCTACTAATGATCCCATTTTACATGTGCATTCAAAGGCTGTGTTTCTGAATTGTGAATTGTACTATTTCACTTTTCTCTTTTCCTGAGATCCCTATTTGCTCCTTACAACTTGTCAGATTCTAGATGGATTTAGGAAATGGGTCTATAATGATGGGTTCCATTCCTTTGCAATGCTTCTGTAACAATTGTTGTTTGTACTCTTTTTGATCAGTGGTAGTTGTTTGTACTCTGGTGGCTACATTAGATCATCTTGCATTGAGAGAGAGAAAAGAAAGAAAGAAAGAGAATATTATTTTTCATTTTTTCTTTAAATCGGATTAACTGAGGATTGATTGGGTGGTTCTGCTGCTGAACAGCTCACTCTGATATGAACGTAGTAACTATACTTGTTGGGAACAAGTCTGATCTTAAGGATGCCAGGGAGGTTTCCACTTCTGAAGGAAAGGCCTTGGCAGAAGCAGAGGGCTTGTTTTTCATGGAAACATCTGCTCTTGATTCCTCCAATGTAGCTGCTGCTTTTCAGACAATTGTGAAAGAGATCTATAACATATTAAGCCGGAAAGTTATGATATCTCAAGAGCTCAAGAAACAGGATCCTACCTGGATGGGAAATGGAAGAACTGTGGTTTTACAGGGTGAAGCATCCGTAGAGCCTAACAAAGGTTGGTGTTGCTCATTTTAGTCCTACACTAGTTAGATTTGCTCTTTTATTGGTTTTCCATTCCAGTCAAGTATCCCACATTTCTAATTCTCCATGTGACCAAATTTCTTGAGATGTTAAATGAGTAAAATTCATCTTCACTTGTTCTTGATTGAGAATGGTTGAAGAGAAATTAGAGTAGACATGTAAATGACCTGAAGGAGGATTAAGAAAATCATATTATACAATGTTCAAATTCTACTACTGTGTTGTGCTTTATTTCGCATTAGGTGGTCCTCAAAACTGAGTTTGATTCTTTTTTCCCTTTTTGTTTTTGACCCTCTATCACATTATAATTGTCTTTCTAATTGCCAATAAACACAAATGGTGTTTCATTCCCTGTTAAGATTAAGGTGAAGGATGAGATGGTGAGAATCATATTTTGTATGTAGCCATGTAGGTAATTTATGTTGGGTTGTGACACACAAATAATGTAGACGGTATGGACCCTTTTCCCTCGTACAACACTGGTGTAATTCTTGTATGCTCGTAATAAGAATAGAATGAACTTCTAAGAATATGCATGTATTCAGCCAAAAAAATTGTTCAGGATAATCAGAAATTTGCGCAGTAAAAATCAATCGATATAACTGGAGTCTTAAAATTCTTGGAGATTGGCACGACACCAATTTTTCAGCATGCCGACCGAAAGCTCCACCCCATCTAATCTTTTCCAGTGTGACCTTGATTCACATGAATTACATCATTTTTTGTTGTTAGAGAATGCATGAATCACATCATTTCATGGACAATTCGAGCGCTCAATGAAAATAGAAGTCAATTTATTCATGTGTTTGAATTTAATTGAAAAACTTGATATATTGGACTTGCGTTTTACCCAAGATGATATAACATAAAACCATATCATTGCTAATGTGTCACTTCGAAGACTAATATTTTACTAGACATGAGACCCATCAGTAAAACCAGAGAATAGTT
Organism: Quercus suber; assembly: GCF_002906115.3. Classification (NCBI taxonomy): domain Eukaryota; kingdom Viridiplantae; phylum Streptophyta; class Magnoliopsida; order Fagales; family Fagaceae; genus Quercus; species Quercus suber. The sequence goes on from NW_027070161.1 coordinate 222,244, forward strand.
GCAAAACGAAGCAAGAAATGGTGTCGCTTTGGTAACAAGATTTCAGAGAAAAAAAAAAAAAAAAAAAAACGATGTTGCAGCCACTTATCTATTCCATTGAGCTTTATGAGTGTATAAACAGAGACTCATTCTTGTTATCATTTTAATCTTCAGTAATACAATTCCTAATTCTTAGCCATAGATATTTTCTACACAATTCTGATATTCTTTGCATCATCAAGTGGGTGCATTGTATATCCCTGCACTTTCTTCAATTGTAGACTCCAGTCTCCGTTGCCCCTGCCCTTTCTTTTTCATTGCTAATTAAAAACTTAATTATTATTTTTCCATAATGTAAGACATACGAGGCTCACTATTTTAAAAAACAAAGACGTAGTTTCTTGTCCTTAAAAGTGTATATTTTTTACCCTTCCAAGAAATTAATATGGTTTAGGATTTCGGTTTAGATATATTTAAATGTAAAAATAAAGTTCCAAAAATAAAAATTGGGAATAATTATACAAAGGAACTATTTTTTTTTACTAGCAAATTTCAAGTATGCTAAATAGTAAATACTATGAAGGCTCTCTCTCTCTCTCTCCCTCTCTCTCTCTCTATATATATATAAAAACACACACTAAAGGTGGTATAGTTTTAAGTTTTGGTCCATGTATCCTCAGGGCATAACTATAGTTAATTAAATTCTCCATCCGTTCCTCTTTCCCTCACTCTCTAACCAAAAGAAGCAACGAGAGATTAGCACATCATAAATCACCATGAAGAATCCTTGACAGCCACACAAACTTGAGATTCGGGTTTTGAAGATGAATTGGCATTCTCAACTTATGTGCTCTCAGAAGAGGAGCCTCCAAGGGAAGAGAGTACCAGCAATATAATTCACAAACCATGAAATGAAAATTGATTCATTTTCTAATACAGAAAATAGGATTACAGTGTAAACAGTGGTCTACACAGAATGTGGTTGGCTGCCCTTAAAATCTCCTCATGATACCGATGTTGGTTAAAACTTAAAAGTTTATTTTCTAGCTTTTTTTTTTTTTTGACTTATTTAATTAATTAAGCTTGTAAATTTCTTTTCAAATTATTTTAGAAAAATCTTTTCCAATCCATTTTATGATGGTTTGTAATATTACTCACATATATTAAATATCACGACTTATTAAATCATTTAAATAAGTCCCTTGATCATTAACTAGATGTTGATGGCTATTTTTGTGAATATCATACAAGCCCAATGCAAAGCAAAGCCCAACCCTTTTTGGGCCCATTACATACATTTTCTAACGTTCTTTATTCTTTTATGTGTACCCCAAGCTTATGCAATTTAAATGGAGATTAATGGGAGTATGGTTTGGAAGATAAGATTAAAGACTATTTGGGTTTTTTGCATGACCCAAAAGCATAGATCTTGCCAAGTCAAGTGGGCGGGCCACTTGCAAAACCTGAGTACTCATGAAAGGAATCACGTGTGGACCACCTTCATGCATATGTCATTTTGTATGATCTATTCAATGTGAATAAAGAGCACAACTTAACCCATTTTAGTGTAAGTTAATAAATTGATTTGAAGGGAAATTGTGTTCTAGTTTATTTGGATCATATAAAATCATAAAAATAAGTTGGGTTTGGCTGTATTGCACCTAGAAAATGTTATAGCTACTACTATTTACTCTAAAAGGTTTACAAATTCACGTGACAATAAATATAATTAATGACATATCAATATTATAATAAGGAGAAAGTTTAGCTACAAAATTAGTTGTAACCCAATGTTACAACTTTACTTAATAAAATAAACATTACTGCATATTTTAAAAATCTAACCGTTGAATTGTGTGTTTTTTGCACTCTTAATACATGTGTCAAATTTTGTGTCAATCGGATATTATTTACTATATGATTTATAAACTTATATTTTATGCATAATTTTAAACTACAAAAACTTGCAATTTAAACAATTTATTGATGACATAGCTATCAAACTTTAATTTTCTAGAAATTTTACAAGTATAGAAGATATTTAAAGAAAATGTAATCAAATGATGGATTAATCAAAATTCACCTTCCATAAAAAGATATTAAGTAAAGTTGTAGTTTTACACTACAACTAATTTTGTAGTTAAACTTTGTTCTTATAATATAGAAATTGTTTAGTTTTTACAACTAATGTAAACTTTGGTTATATATGTATATAATCAAAGTTTAAATTAGTTTGTAAAAACAAAGAATTATATACAAATTTTTCATAACTGTAATGACATAACAACATAATAAATTTCACAACTGCTAAGATATTAGATTGTGATTAAAGTATAATGAAAGTGGTGTTAGAAATAACCTATGGGAACGTGATATTGCACTAATCACAATTTACCATATTAACAAGTTGTGAAATTCGATATACTATAACATTGTTGAATTTGTAATATCCCTTACATCACTTTTCTATGTCAAAGAAAAAGTAGTTTCAATTTTTTCTCTTTTCTATATACAATTTTTTTACCAAACTTTTTTTTTTTAACTTGATAAACCAAGAAAATAATTTTGTGATGGATGCCACTTTGTCAAACTTTTGTTATAAAGTTTGTTATATCCGTACAATTACTCTAGTAAAATTACCCTAAAAATTTAGAATATAATATCCTACAATTCCCATAACCATCATCAATTTCTCTAATTGCCAACGTGGCACATGTGTACGCCTTAACACTGTGGCCTAAGATTTTAAGAAAAATGGTAGGGACACTTTCACAAGAAAAATGTAAACGTACTACATAAAGCTTACCAACTACATATTTTAAATTAATAATAATAATAACCTAATGTGACAATGTATGCAATGAGCTCCAATTACCTGATTAATGAGTGTTACAAATTTTTTTTTTTTTTTTTGGGTGAATGGCGTTTCATCATTTTGTAAGCTATGTAGTAAATTTTGTAAAATATCCAAGCATCTTTCATTTCAGATATACTAACCACAATCACTAGAAACCAAGTCAACCATAAGTCAATAATATGGGTGATATTGGCATGCATTCAGGGATAATTAATCAAAACCTCCCTCAACAACTAGTAATTTTCTAACTTTTGCACCCTACCAAATCTCAACAATATGACCTCCATGGTTTTCATAAAAGCATCCACATCGTTTATAGAGAATAATACGCAGTTAAAATGATACTATGAATAAAGCAAGAGTAGCTGCATTCTCCATTAATGAAGCTTAAAGTTGTTAAGGAAGACTTACAAGGAAACAACATGCCAAAAGACAAGAAACAGCAATTTTGCTGGATATTACAGCAGAAAAAGAAAAGTGGGAAAAAAAAAATTCTTGCTTGTTTCTGTGTGGCTGTGTCAACATAATAGATGCATGATACAATAAATCTGTATAAACTCAAAAATCTGATTATACATTTCAACCAAATTCCAAGGAAGAAACCTATATAAACCCAACCTCAAACTGAAAAGAAATCCCTTGTATCTGCTCTATATGAAGAGTTCTTCAATACAGGTGAACCAATTAGCTCTAATCACAATTTTTTGTATACTGTATCTCAACAAGGAAAATGTATGAAGGTTCACAGTACTTTACCTTCACCAATCACACTTCACCTACAATAATTTTGGGCATCCATATCATAATCTTCCTAGGCAGCAATTCCTGTATCAATATTGATCTAAAGCATGTAAATATCACCGAAAAGCATTGAATAACACAAATAATCTTTTTCAAATCAGATTAATAATTGATGGTGTATATAGGTAACTTGTGATTGACATTCAGTGAATAGATGGGTGGTTGGCTGAGAGGGTGTAATATATACACTTTCCATCAGTATACCAAATTTGATGTGAAGTGCATGTCATAGTCATACACTAACTAATATGGACTAGCACACAAACAATTGAGCTAAATTTCAAACCCAGTTGGCCAACATGATAAACCCATATGTTCTGCTAGCAGATCATCAGCTAACAGAACTAATGCTTAACTGAAATGGCCTAAATTTAAATGTTCCAGTAATAGATAGAGAATGGTACCATATATGGCAGTTAAATTAGGGGAAAATTACACTTTACCACCCTAGAGTATACCCCATTTACACTTACCACCTTGAACTTTAAGAATGAATGATTACCACCTAAACTATAACCCGTGCTTCACTTTGCACCCTACTATCAATTGGGTTGTTAACTTGGACGGAAAAGCATGTCACGTGCAACTCATGTAACCTCTACATATGTGGCACCACATGAAAAGATTCAATTGCTTCTCTTCAATCCCTTAAAACAAAATTGTTAAACAGATCTAACCATTGTAATGCCATATAACCTTTGTTTTAAGGGATTGAGGCAATTCATATTTTCATGAGGTGCCATGTATGCATAGGTCACATGAGTCACACGTGAAAGACTTTTCCGTATAAGTTAACAACCCAATTGACGGTAGGGTGCAAAGTTAAACATAGGTTATAGTTTAGAGTGGTAATTGTGCATTCTAAAAGATCATGGTTGTGAATGCAAACAGGGGTATAGTTTGGGGTGGTCAAGTGCAATTGCCCCTAAAATAAACAAAATTATACAATTGATAGGACTCTTCAGCATGATAGAGCCAGAAGCCATGACTGATGCATATGCTCAGAGAAGACAAGTATCATTTATATTGTGAATGTAAGAAACCTAGGTTTGACACTATCAATTAACTTTGCTAAGAAGCCTTAAAAACTGATAATAAAAAGCAGAAGATTTAACATTGAGGGGGGGATGGAATAAGGATTATATTCAAAGGAAAAAGGATCTCACCTCTATTTGATTGTCTACTGTTAACACTATAACCACCAACATAACCACCAGAGTTTTTAGTTAAAACATCTGAAGCTGCATTTCCAAACCCATAACCAAATGAGCCAGAACCCTCTAGCTCTGAAAATGATGATCGCCAAGTAGGCTCCCCATAAAACAGACCTCCATAAATTTCTTCAGAAGCCCCATTGTAACTACCCTTTGATGCAGCATATGATGATGCTGGTGCAACACTGGTTCCACTGTTTCTTCCATACGCAACCCCTCCTGAACCAAAATTGATTTCCCCACTGCCATAACTAAGATTGCCACTACCATAGGTTGAACCAGCACCTCCGCCTATACCTGAGTTAAGAGAGGAACTCCAAAGCGCTCCAATATTGTCAAAAGGACCTATTCTAGAATTTGCACTTCCTGAGCCTAGTAAAGCACTAGGATTTGTGGCATTAGTAGTATAATTAAGACTCCCATTCCCCCACAGTGTGCGGCTTGATGAACTTAACATTGAATTATTTCCTCCATTGCCCCCACCATACCCAATGGGGTTAACATTCCTATTTGAATTTCCACTATATAAAGGGTTTGATCCCTGTCCAAAGCCAAGATTAGAACTGAGGTTTGCATTTCCCCCATAGTTTGGACTCAACCCGGGCTCAATATTTGGTCCTGTTCCATATCCAGGACTGAATGGAGGAAATCCACTACGACCAATTGTAACTGGACTAAATCTACCATCCAATCTAAGTCCATACCCCCCAACTGAGCTTGGATTGTATCCCTGATTGTAACCATTAAGGAGGCTAACTCTACTCAGACCATAGTTATGTCCACTCAATTGGCCCCGACTTGGCCCTGGAGATAATTCTTTTGGGACAGCTCGTTTAACTTCAACCAGTTTACCATTGAGTTCATGAAAAGTATTGTACAACACATTTTCCACTGCTTCCTCAGAGTCGAATGTAATGAACCCAAATCCTCTAGGCCTTTGTGTATTTTGGTCATACATCACCACCACATCTGTAATTGTCCCAAATTGATCAAAGTACTTCTTAAAATCACCCTCAGTGACAGTGGATGCTAAGCCTCCCACAAAAATCTTCTTTGTGCGAGCAGGACCAGGAGACCCTTGAATGCTGCTATTGTTTCTGTTCAGAATGTTCTGATCATCTCTAGGGACAGCTTTTTTTGCTTCAACCTGAGAATAGAAAGCTAAAGAATGAAAACTGAACCAATAAAATCTTACTTATACAATGCAAACAAGAGTGCCTGAAATGTAGAGAAAACTGAATTCCAATTCAAACTGGATCATTCAGAGTAAAAATAGAAAATAACTTTAGTGTCTGCAAATGCCAACAATGGTATCAGGGAATATAAAGCCTGAATCAAAATCTTGATCTTCATTACTTTTTTCTTGTGCTAATTATTGTGATTTTGCATTACTTAGGATGCTTTAACAGTATGAAGATTAGGCTTAGGCCCGTGGGAGTAACATGGAAAGCATATTGACAAACAACCTTATCTTCTTTCTAAATCATTTTATTTCAAATTACTTAAGCTAACCCTTCCAAGGGTTAAAGAATTATTCAGCGACTCAACAAATTGTCCACTGAGCCTTGAATGAATAAGTGACAGTGAAGCATACACATCTGCAAGCAACACTGAACAGTTGCAGGCCTAATTAAACCATCAACACAATAATTAGACAATAATTTTAGTCATATTAATAATTATTTATATTGAACACTCTCCCTGGTCCAAATTTTGTTTAAGACTTCCAAGGTCCTTTTTCAATTTTCAACAGATTCGATCTTCATGCAAATGTCATAGTATTGGCACCATCCTATTAGTGTTCCCATAACTGTGCTTCCAAACAAATTGACACCCCAAGGAATCTCTCTTAAAATCTTAGCATTTCTTGGAAAAAAATTTCCATCTAAATTTTTTTTTCTGCACTGCTATTCTGATAATCATCTCTCTAGAGATCATTTTACGGCTGACTGAACAATTTCCCAGAATTTCCTGAAGTGGCCAAAAGGCTCTTAATAGTGACAACATTTTGATTCCCGTGTCTTCTCAGGAAATGCTATCTACAGTAAATAAACCTTAAAAAGAAGGGGCAAAAAAAAAAAAAAAAAACACAAAGGTTACATCTTTAAGCTTTTAAAATCAATAGAGGACACTGGAAACATCAAGAAGTTGTTTCCAAAATCCCACTTATTGAATCACAATGCACAGAAGAATATTCAAACACACTTCAATTCTCCAATTGTTAAATGATAAACTCACAAACATAAATCTGAAGTGGACACTCCAATTCACAATGCTAGAAGGAAACCAATATAACAGGATAGTTCTAAATGCGAAATCTCAAAGCGTGCAGAAATATAAATATGAATTCAAACAGACAAACTTACAGTTCTCCCATCGATCACATGCTTTTCCATAACAACTCTTTCTGCAACAGTAGGGTCTACAAAAACAACAAAACCGAAACCACGAGCACGACCCGTAGCCCGATCCTTCATTATCACAGCTTCCACTACTTCTCCAAAACACTGGAAATACTCTCTAAGACGGTCTTCATTTGTGTCCCAAGATATCCCACCAATGAAAAGCTTGCCAGGCTCCATTTCCATATTCTGCAAATCGCTTTCCCACAAGCCCAGCAATTAAATTCCCAACACTCAAAAACAAAACGAATTGGTATGAAGATATTCGCCTTTTAAAAAAAAAAAAATTTTAATAACAACAAAATTTTATCTTCCAAATCAACCAAACTAATTTCAACAAATAAATAAAAGGCAGAAAATAACACACACCGGATCTAATCAGCAACACATAAATTACTGAAAGCAAAGTAAAACACAGTCGGAATCCAATGCAACATCCAAAAAAAACATCATGTAACAAAGATTGTGATGCAGATTAAACAAGAAAAACTGTACCTTTACACAGAAATCTTAGATTCTCTTTTTGTTGAATAAGAAAATGGGTATTCTTGGATTATATTCAATGCCTTTGTAACATCCACCGATCGACCTGAAATCCAGGATTCCCAAAAACCAAAGCGAAAAAGAGTGTAAATTTAACATTGAATAAGAGAAAGATCCAAAATTCAGAATTTTTTTATATTGGATAAAAGAAACTGAAAAAGCAGAGCAGTTGCAGCTAAAGAAAAACAAACATATACCACAAAATGAAGAAGACCCAGATAGGAAATTTGACAGAAACTAAGATCTGAAAGGAGGCGTAGCAATAAGAAGAAGAAAAGGGGCCTCCTTTTTCTCTCTTTTCTTCCTCTCTGTCTCTCTCTTTACTTCTTTTTTCAATAATGGTTGATTCAACTTAGTTTATATATATGTTATATGTGGGTGTTATATAGATGAAAGCTATGGCTTAGAACAGAAGAAAGATATATGTGAGAAAAAGAAATAGCATCTGAAATGGGTTTATTATATTATATTTATATATATGGCGCACACAATGAGAGAGAGAGAGAGATATTTGGGCAATCTATCCTCTCTCGTGTAAGAAAGTTACAAAGGTGGAGACGATGGAAGGTGGTGACTTCCCAAGTTTACGTTTTGATTTCAAAGATATTAAAGATGTTTCCTTTTTTGTTTAGTTATTCGGTGGCCTTCGGTCTGTTCTCCTCTGATTTTTGTGTTTTTTCCACTTATAGCCATTGACTTTTAAGTCCTTTTCGATTGCCAACCCTAACAAAATTGTTGTATTCTATAAGTTTTAAAAATATAGGAGAACATGTTTATATATATATATATATATATATAATGTAAAATATTATTCTGGTCCTTAAACTTTATTAAAAATTTGTTTTTTGTTTTTAAACTTTAAAAAGTTCTTTTTTCATCCCTAATTTTTGTGAAGAGTTTTTTAAATAGTATAGAGACAAAAATAAGGATGAAAAAAGAACATTTTTAATAGTTTAAGAATGAAAAACAAACTTCTAATAAAATTTAAAGACATAAATAAAATATTTTTAATAGTTTAGGGATGAAATATGAACTTTTTAATATTTTAGGGACGAAAAATGAACTTCTTAAAGTTTAGAGATGAAAAAGAAACTTTTGATAAAGTTTAGGAACCAAAATAATATTTTACAAAAAAAAAAAAATTATATATATATATATATATTTATATAGGACGACATGCGCATTAAATATATATATATATATATATTGTAGGGTCAGTTTTTGTTGCCTAAGCCCAGAAGAGATGGGTTAAAGGCCCAACGAACCCAGAACAATGAATTTGTAGAGAGTGGGTTGAAGGTTTAGGCGCTGACCGGCGTTTGCGAAGCATGAATACCTTTCCCATTTATTGAAAAAAATACTTAGAACAATTTACAACTGGGGGATGCTCCTCGGCCCCTGGCCGAGGAGGCTTCCTCTTTCTCTCCCTCCAAAGAGACCCCCCTTTTTCACCAATATATTTTGCTCACCGTTCTTATATATGCCCATCTTCTTCCTCCTGTTGATATCTATTGGCCTTCCTCCTGACGGCCTATCCCATCAAATGTCATATCCGCGCTCAAGTAGTTCACCCTGATCGATGTCGTCCTGGCAAGGGGTTACATCCCTATTAATGCGGCCAGAAGGGTTAGGTGAACGCATTCAATGCCGAGGTGACGGCTTTCCCAGAGCTTGCCCTTCTCCGCACCGAGGTCTTGGACGACCGGGGATAGTGTAACGACCTCGCCCCAACTGTGTAGATATTGTCCGCTTTGGGACCCATACTCCTCACGGTTTTGTTCTTCCCCAGGTTGCGCTGGAGAAAAGGCCTCTACACATTGAAGGGAGGTCATTCCTTATAAACACATTCTCATGTGCTTTCCTAGGCGATGTGGGATTCCATGGAATGCAAGACCCCCTTTTTGGGTCACTACAATCCACCCCCCTTACGATCACACGCGTCCTCGCGTGTGGGACCCACACTTCCGGCTAGGGCATGGCTCTGATACCATCTGTAACGACCCCGCCCCAACTGTGTAGATATTGTCCGTTTGGGACTCATACTCCTCACGGTTTTGTTTTTCCCCAGGTTGCGCTGGGAAAAAGGCCTCTACACATTTATAAAATTAGTAAGTGGTGTTTACTAATTTTGGGGGTTTTCCCAAAACAATGTCGATTGTTAAACTATTTTATATCAAAGAAATATGTTGATATTCTATGTATAAATTGATATTTTATAAATGGTTGATGTGCACGTTTACTATTCGTTTTATGAAAAACTTGTGGAACAACCTAAATTTAGTCAAACTTGTATGTGTGTATATATCTTTATATTTTTGAGAATTATGAATGGATTATTTTGTGAGCATATTGAAAAGCATTTTGGAAACCTATGGCAAGTCGTGAATAAAAGCTCAGTATGGTATCTAGTCCTTAGCAAGGGACAATTATACTGCAGCTAGTCCTTAGCAAGGGACGGTCCCAGAAAAGGGGACAGTGCACATTTGATAGCTCCTTAGCAAGGGAAAATACTATTAAGGATCCAAAGGGAAGCTCCTTAGCAAGGGAGTGCACCTTTAGGTTCCAAGGGAATCATCCTTAAGAAAGGAGATGAAAATGAGGTTCTAGTCCCAAAAAGGGGATAGCACAATCCTGTCAACGGGGCGTAAACGTTGACCACGAGAAAAGGCCTCTACACATTGAAGGGAGGTCATTTCTTATAAACACATTCCCATGTGCTTTCCTAGGCGATATGGGATTCCATGGAATGCAAGACCCCCCTTTTTTGGTCACTACAATCCACCCCCCTTACGATCACACGCGTCCTCGCGTGTGGGACCCACACTTTCGGCTAGGGCATGGCTCTGATACCATCTGTAACGACTCCGCCCCAACTGTGTAGATATTGTCCGCTTTGGGACCGGTTTTGTTCTTCCCCAGGTTGCGCTAGAGAAAAGGCCTCTACACATTGAAGGGATGTCATTCCTTATAAACACATTCTCATGTGCTTTCCTAGGCGATGTGGGATTCCATGGAATGCAAGACCCCCCTTTTTGGGTCACTACAGATAGGGTCATCCTCGAACCCATCGTGCGTCCTCGGCGTGGGCCATCTGGGCCTGGGTTGAAGTGGGCCTTGGCTACTCGATTTTCTGGCCCCACATATATATATATCCTTATTTTATGGGGTTTGCCCTTGATTAGGGCATATGTTAATAAATTTTTTTATAGAAAAGTGAAAAAGTGACTAACTTTTATGATAGTTTTTTCAATTTTTTATAAAAAATTTTCTAAAATTGATGATTAATGTAGGACATATATCAACTGGACCATTATTTTATTTTATTTTTTTAATCATTCATCTAGATCGAAAATGTTTGGTTTTTTTTATTGATAATTTAATGGTTTTTTTTTTTATAGGGTTGTACATTTATATAATATGTTTTGAATTCACGACTATACTTTTCATTTTATTTGTGTAGATTGTAGAAGGAGCCAAGGAAAACAATTTTTGTATATATATATATTATAAGATTTTATATTATTTCATCTACGTCATGATTATTATATTTTAACATCATACTTAGAATATATATAAAGTATGGGCGAAATTCCTTATTTAATGACAAAAATATTTTTCAGCTATATACTTTTTACATATAGAACTGTAGAAGTAACAAAATTCAAAATAAGCAAAAAGGATTTAGATTGTTTGGTGCTGCTAATAATTATGGACTTAATTCTAATAATTCTTTTTAATTCATCCATAGTATGATTGCTTGATGTGGAGGGAAGGGATGAACCCATCTTCCAGGCAAGTTATTGAAAGGATCTGACAACTAAATGGTGCATTTAGGGAATCTTTTGAAGTTAAAAGGTGGACCTATTGTAAAATAACACTAAATGGAGGGATTGCCGATTGTTTGAACAGATAAGATAAGATGGTTATTTCAAAAATACATTTTTAATATAACTTTTGAATATAAAAATCAACAAAAAGTTGGAAATGTGTGAAAGACAGAAGGGTTTGCTTGTGCACCCACACATCAAAGGAATACAACAGGTAGATGCATCAACATACATTTTCATTTTGTGCACAATTGCGCATGCATGACGTCATGTCCATGACCATATAGCCTCTTGGTTTTTTATTAATTTAATTTAATTTTTTTTTTTAATTCACAATAAAATATCACCAATCAAATAGAATTATTCTCCTACCACAAGTCAGGCTTATTTACTTTATAATATATAACCGTGATAATTTAGATATGGCTATAATCTCATAATTAAGTTCAAATAATTTTATGCAAGATAATTTAATCTAATGGAAAACCTTTTTTTTTTTTTTATATATTAATCTAATGGAAAACTTAAAAATAAAATTAATAGAGAGACTAAAATTAAGATGGTATAGTGGATTCTCGGCACGGCTCACTCTCTCATATGGAATCATGTTGTACAAATTTTTTTACTGTTTGTTAGAGTGACAAATAGTGATTGGCATAACATGATTTCCATTGGGCAATTATTTTTATAATGCATTAATCATAAATCATAACAAATTTCATAAACTATATATTATAAAATAAAAAGAAAGAAAGAAAGAAATCGTGTCATTTTATATATATATATATATATATATAAAGCCTGTAAAATGATTTCCGAGATATGCTGGAAAAAGATGTCCTTGTAAAGACATTTGGTTTTGGGCAAAGTTTAGGAAACGAAATTGCTGCCTGCTGCGAGCAAGAGATGGGAAGACATCTTTGTCTATTCGAGCCTTATCCGTGGTCAGCTCACATTCCCTAGTAAGGCTAGTATATATCTTCTCCATTTTTTACGTAGATATCAGTGGGTTCAGTTCAGACTTCAGACTTCCAACACCAAAGCTAAAGTGAGTCAATTTAATCCAGCTTGTCTGTTAGGTTAGCCATCAAAATTTACCAAGTCACCGCAAGCAAAGGGCTAGCTAGTAGCTCTTCTATCATCTATCATGTAAGGGAAAATTATAGAACAATTTAGAAGTCTAATCAATCAATGCATACTTCCTCTTTTTACATAACAGTAAGTCTTTTTTTTTTTTTTGATTTCTAACCGTAAGTCTTTTATATAGATAGTGATCTGTTATTTAAATCTTATATACCTGATCTTTTTTTTTTTTGGTTGTGGGGGTGGGGGACTTTTGGATTAGGTCCTCATTGTAGATATTTATCCATTATGAGTCAATAGAACCTCAGANTGTCACCGCAAGCAAAGGGCTAGCTAGTAGCTCTTCTATCATCTATCATGTAAGGGAAAATTATAGAACAATTTAGAAGTCTAATCAATCAATGCATACTTCCTCTTTTTACATAACAGTAAGTCTTTTTTTTTTTTTTGATTTCTAACCGTAAGTCTTTTATATAGATAGTGATCTGTTATTTAAATCTTATATACCTGATCTTTTTTTTTTTTGGTTGTGGGGGTGGGGGACTTTTGGATTAGGTCCTCATTGTAGATATTTGTCCATTATGAGTCAATAGAACCTCAGACGCTTTCGTTGGAGTATCATTTAGGTTGTTTTGATGATGTGCTATTCAGTTCTCTATCTCTTGGACTCCTCAATTTATAGTCCTGTTATTCTTTTGTACTTTTTCCCCTATCATCTCTACTTTGGCTCATCACCTTTTTTCAACTATAACTACTCGTGGAAGAGTTTAATATAATATAATTTTTCTGAAAAATAAATTATAATATGATTTTTTCTCTTTTAATTTTTTTAATCTAAAAATGAAATTCGATAATTATAATAGCTATTAATAGATATTATAAGATTATATTTGTATATGAAACTATGCATTCTAAAATTAGGCGTAATATCATCTATATGTAGACACAAACAAGTTGCTAGAAAGGGATGCTAGTCAATCAATGAGGCTGCTCATGCCTCATGCTCTAGCCCAAAATGGCTGGTACGTAGTTTAGACTCTGACTTGTTAAGAGGAAGTCCCTAATGGGCTCAATTGTATTTTTCTTTCTCATATTTCTCCTCTGTTAGTTTCAATAAAATTTCCAACTTCTTATAATAATAATAATAATAAAGTGACGAAAAATTGATGGTTTTAAGCTAAACTAAACTCAAGCTTTAAGTGATTATCAAAAAAAAAAAAAAAAAAATCAAGCTTTATATTAGTAGATTTAGATAGCTCAACGGGAAATATGTGTGTGTATGTATATATATATATATATATGGATAATGGATATCTCAATGCATAATGGATAGGATAAAACAGATGGATGATTGAATCACATGCAATACAATGATTTAGGAGGGGTTCACATGTCACTTTGATTCTCAACAGCTTTCTATTTTTAAAACTATTATGTAGGGATACAAATCACTGTTCACTAAAACCAAATAATCAATTACTGAACAAAAAAATAAGGGGTAATCACTCTTATCTTAGGTTTCTTCACGAGAACATGCCAAGCGTAGCTACTTTGAGGTTTGGGCGCCATTATAGACACCTAGGATTGGGAAATTTTTAAGGTCTTTGATATCGCTTATTGTTGAAAACTGAAAATATTGTAGCAAATAATTTTTAAATGTGTGAATAGTGCCGTGAGATCTAGTTTTAAAGTTAGATTTGCGTTTTTTCATACTTACAAGTCTCTGAACAGTGCATGCAACCCACAGAAAAAAGCAAACGTAATTTTTTTTCTCCTTTTCAATGCAATCCAAACTCAACCTTACTGGTCGGCATTCTATAAGTGACTTGTCAAGCCTATGAAGCTTTGCTTTTTGTAGTCAAACTAATGGAATTTATAGAACATAATAGTTCGCCAACCTCTTTAACTAGCACACGATACAAAATTACTTCACGGCACGGCCAAAAAAGGGAAAGAGCTTTACTTGTTGGGCCTTCCTATGCTGAAGAAAGTTTGAATCAAACTAACTAAACTCACCAAAAGAAGGGCCAACACAGTTCATTACCAACCCAATCCAGCTATTGCCCACATCTAATAAGTTTTATGCATATATGTTTTGATCAACATTTCATTCTACATCTAGTTGCATTGTAATGAAAGTGAAAGAATAACTAAATTGAATTTGACTTCTTTGTGAGTTTCCGAAGTAAATGTTATGGACAAATTAGAAGGTGTCAATTATTTCAATTACAAGGTTCTTGGCCAATTAAATTAAATGTATTTGTAATATCAAAGTTTGATGATTTTATTTTTTGAAATATAAAAGTTTGTTTAGGTTTACCTAAGATCAACTTCTCACAAAATCTATCCCCACTATATTATGGTAAGCCAACCTCTCATACATTTTCTTTTTCCCACTTTTCTTATTTTCATAATTTATTTAAGAGAAACACGCAGTAAAAGATATTTTTCTCAAAAAACCTTGTTACTAAACACCCCCAAAAAAAAAAAAAAAAAAAAAGAAACTTTCGCTACATGTAAAATATGAAACTTTTTATTAAATTAATATTTTGAAAATTTCATTAGATTAAAAAAAATTATACTTAATATGCACGCTAATATATATGTTAATTGGATCGTATATACTATTTGATCCATATACTCTTGTTTTGCATATAATTTTAAAGTTAAAAAATACGTAAAATTAAAACATTTTATGATGAGATTGCTATTAATCTCCAACCATCTCAATATTTTGCAAGCATAGAGACTGGAGAGTTGAACAAGGCAAATCTAATTCAATGATTGGTTTATTAAAATACTTGTTAAACAAAATAATTACACTAGGTATAAACATCACAAATATATATATTAACATTGGTCATTAGATTTAATAGAAATCAATAGTTTTTTTAAATAAATAAAAAAACATGTAACTCTTAAAGTCTAGACTATGAAATACTCAACTTTTCATTGTCGGTGTTGTCATCATTATCGTCATTATTATTTATTATTTAATTGGCAATCACCTCTTTTTTATGACCACTAGCAGAGGGAGGCAGAAGGAGGCCATGGCCTCTAATTGGGTTTTAAAAAAAAAATCCCCTCTTCCTTTTTGCAATTTTTATGAGAAATGAAAAAAAAAATATATTAATAAGTTTTACTCACTGGCCTCCCAAGAAAAAAATTCTCACTACCCTACAGTATTATGACTACATATTTTAGAGGACATGGCTTGAGTCTAGTTTAATGAATGGGAAAACTGGAACCAAGCCTTTAAGTGTGAAAAATTGTTCTACTGTTTTATCAAAGATGTCTACTATTTGAAAATTTGTATATGACTTTTTTTTATTATTATTATTTTTTTTTATTTATGGGGTATATGACATTTTAATTTCAAGTACTTTCATCTTTTCATTTTTTTTTTCTTTTTTTTGAGAAGAACTTTCATTCGTTTTTATTATTGAGATAGTCTTAAATGTCGCAACTTAAAATGGTGTAGATTTTAATTTATTTATTTAAAACTATTTTGTTTTGAGCATGTCGGAAACAATTTTTAAAATAAATCATTTTAGTAAAAAAAGTTTTTATTTTTTTATTTTATATATATATTTTTTAAAACTATGTGTTTGGTAGTAAAATTTGGATTTGAGTGATTAAAATTCAAGTACATTATTTTGATAGTTTAAAATTTTTTCAAGAATTTCAAGATCGTAGATCTACTATCATGTTTTGACCTGAACCCAACCCAACTCAACTCGTTATGTCGTGTCTCAGGGTCCGTTTTTTTTGGGTGAAAACAGTTTCAGAAAAGCATTTTCCGTAAAATAGGCTGTTTGGGTGCGCAAGGAAAATTGGGTCAAATGGAAAATCATTTCCGTTGACCGTAAAAATGCCTTCTGATTACAGAAAACCATTTCCGCTTTCATTTTACCTTCAATTCACTTCCGGAAAAGAGAGAAAGAGAGAGAGAAAGAAGGACCAGTCGCACAACAGGGAGAAAGAGAGAGAGAGAAAGGACTCAGATGAGTAGATTTTAATTTATTTATTTAAAACTATTTTGTTTTGAGCATGTCGGAAACAATTTTTAAAATAAATCATTTTAGTAAAAAAAGTTTTTATTTTTTTATTTTTTATATATATTTTTTAAAACTATGTGTTTGGTAGTAAAATTTGGATTTGAGTGATTAAAATTCAAGTACATTATTTTGATAGTTTAAAAATTTTTCAAGAATTTCAAGATCGTAGATCTACTATCATGTTTTGACCTGAACCCAACCCAACTCAACTCGTTATGTCGTGTCTCAGGGTCCCTTTTTTTTGGGTGAAAACAGTTTCAGAAAAGCATTTTCCGTAAAATAGGCTGTTTGGGTGCGCAAGGAAAATTGGGTCAAATGGAAAATCATTTCCGTTGACCGTAAAAATGCCTTCTGATTACGGAAAACCATTTCCGCTTTCATTTTACCTTCAATTCACTTCCGAAAAAGAGAGAAAGAGAGAGAGAAAGAAGGACCAGACGCACAACAGGGAGAAAGAGAGAGAGAGAAAGGACTCAGATGCGCAAACAGAAAGAGAGAGAGATCGCGCCATTGAGTTCGAGATCGCGCCAAAAAATCAGATCGCCGTCCTCGCACCCAGACCGATTGCACCCCACCGAAGACCGATCCACCTAGATTGATCGCACCCAGATCGATCCACCGAAGATCGCATCACCCCAAATCGATTGCACCCCACAAAGATTGCATCACTGCCGATCTCATCGGTGCCGTCGTTACCTGTGACTGATCTCGTCTCTGTCTCGATCTCGTCGTTACCCATGACCGATCTCGTCGCCCATGACCCATGACCCATGACTGATTTCTCCCTTTCCCTCCATTTTTGATCACTCTCTCTTCCTCGCTCTCTTAGTTTGTGGCCGGTTGTGTGGGCTTTGATTGAGTTGCAGTGGGTTTGTTGTTGTTGTTGAGGTGGATTTATGGTAGATTTTTGTTGTTGTTGTGGTGGTGTGGTTAGTGGTGTTTTGGTGGTTTTCCTATTGTGCCGGAAAATAGCATTTTTAAAATGTTATCAAACTCATAAAAATATTTTCTAAAAAAATTTTCATAATGCAACAAAACACTTAAAAATATTTTCCTTTTCTGGAAATAGCATTTTCAGAAAATATTTATTTTCCAGAAAGTATTTTATGTTGAACCAAACGGACCCTCAGTGGAAAGGGCATAAACATAATTCCTAGTTTAAAAAAGTTAGGGAGTGTTTGGTACATACATTTAAAAACTAAAAGTTGTTATTTGAAAACGTGTGTAAAAATATGTGATAAAAAAAAGTATATGAAAATATATATAATGTTATTTAAAAACAGAAAAGTTTTTTTGAAAACACGTACCAAACTCCAAATTCTCCGTTCTTTTCCTCCTCTCTGTATTTCTCTCTCTCCCCGTTTATGTCTTTACTCTTTCCCTCCAAAGTAAAACCCTCACGAAATAGCAACACATGCCAAATCTAAACTCTTAAACCCCTCTCTCTCTCACGCCACAGTCCACACACACATGTTAACTATTTCGAGAATGAAGTCCATCCTAACTCCAACGTTGTCAGCCTTCACTTTTCAACTCCCCAAGACCACTCATCTTGCCCTCCTCACCTCCAAGTCCTTTCCATGCAATCCCAACCCCACAACAACTCTCCTTCCTCTAAAACCCACAACCCTTTCTCCCACTTGTTCGATTCATTCAATCCAAAGTCGTGATGTGCACATGGAGCCGGCGACTCTTCCGCCGGAGTTTCCCGGAGAGATTCACGTGATCGTTGGCCCGATGTTCGCCGGAAAAACCACCACCCTTCTTCGCAGAATTCAATCTGAGAGCAGCAATGGCAGGTTTGGTAACCTTCACTAGTTTTAGTTTATTTCTTTGTGTCATATACATGCTTGAAATTTTTTTTTTGGCTCTTTTTCGTGTGTGGTGTTGTTTTAGTGTCAAAGATGAGATCTTTCAGGTTCACTACTGAATTGGGTAGTTTGACTTTTTGAATGGAAATGTTTCCTTTTAAAATTTATGTATTATAATTGAATTTGAGCTTATATTTAAGTGGGTTGTTTATGAGATTGTTGCTTTTTTTTGGTGGATAGTGTTGTTTTTTTCTGCCAAATATGAAATGTCTTAGGTGAAAAGTGTAGTTTGAATATTTGGCTATGTGATTGGAGTTATGCTGCCTTTTAATACATATTTATGTATGTTTTATGATTGAATTTTGAGCATGAATTTATGCAGATTTTTGATAAAATATTTATATGTTTTTTTTTGGGTGGGTACTATTGTGGTGAATTAGGTACTATGAATATTTGACTATCTGAACGGAATGTTACCGTTTTTACATACATATTTATGTTTGTATTTATTATAATTGAATTTGAGCTTGAATTTGTGCGGGCTGTTGATAAAATGCTGCATTTTTTTGGTGGGTAGTATCATTTTCTTTGCCAAATGCATGATCTTTAGGTTCAGTAGTGGATTGGGTAATTTGAATATTTGGCTATTTGAATGGAATTTTCCATTACTATATACATACTTATGTATGTACTGTGATTGTTGTAAAGCTCAAGGTTTGATGGAATTGACATGCATGTTTTTTTTTTAGAATGAGGAAAGAGTAGATTTGACAATATATTGGTTCAATTGATGGAATTCGACTATGATCAGCTTTCAGGTTGAGCCTTACAAGAGCTACCTCCAATTCAATAAAATGTTAAAGGGTCTTTGCGTTTCAGGAAGATTGAGGGAAGTTGTGGGGCTGTTTTGCACTGTGAGAGTGTGAGTGGAACCAGGAACTTATGCTCTTCTATTGCAGGAATGCATATTCAGAAAAGAGTACAAGAAGGGTAAAAGAATCCCATGCACTAATGGTTGTTGTTGGATATGATCCCAATGAGTATTCAACGACAAAGTTGTTGATATTATATGTGAAATCAGGGGATCTAGGAACTGCTCACATTCTGTTTGATAATTTGTGGGAGAAAAGCTTGGTTTCATGGAATATGCAATGATTGCAGGTTATGTGCAAAAGGGGCTTGAAGAAGTAGGGTTAAATCTTTATTACAAGATGAGACAGTCTGGTTTTATACCAGATCAGTATACCTCCACATCAGTCTACAGATCCTGGGCTACTTTAGCAACACTTAAGCATGGGAAACAGGCCCATGGTGTCATGATAAAGTGTCAAATTAGGGAATATGTGGTAGTCAATAGTGCCCTCATGGACATGTACTTCACATGCAGTAGTTTATCTGGTGGGCATCAGGTATATGACAAGTCTTTAAATAGGAATGTTGTTATGTGGATTTCTTTAATCTCTAAATATGGTCAGCATGGAAAAGTTGTAGAGGTTTTGGAATCTTTTCATGGGATGAAAAATGAAGGCCTTAAACCAAATTATGTTACTTTTCATTCAGTTCTTTCTGCTTGCAGCCATGGAGGCTTGGTTGATGAGGGTTGGGCATATTTTTCATCTATGACCAAAGATTAAGGAATTCAGCCAAGAGGACAACACTTTGCTGCTATGGTTGATCTTTTAGGGTGTGCTGTCAGTTACAAGAGGTGTATGAGTTTGTTCTGGACACACCTTCTAAGGAGCACTCAGTGATGTGGGGTGCTTTGCTTGGGGCTTGTAGGGTTCATGGAGACATGGAATTGGTAAAGCTTGCAGCGAAGAAATTTTTTGAATTAAAACCCAAAAATCCTGGAAAATATGTGGTCTTGTCTAATGCTTATGCTGCCTCTGGGTTTTGGGACAATGTTATAGAGGTTAGGGCTGTGATGACGGAATTGGAGATCATAAAGGAGCCTGGTTATAGCAGAATAGATGTTCAAAATGGGGCCAAATTCTTTTTTAAGGGTGATAAATCTCATAAACAACAATTTTACTTATCAAAAAAAAAAAAAAAATCTCATAAACAATATAAGGAGATATATGAGTTGATCAGAGAAATGACTTGCATTTTAAAGGATGCAGCTTATGTTCCTGATCTAAGTGACAACTAACTCATGTCATGGAAAAGGCTCATTTCCTGTGATTATCTCTCTTTGCGAAGCAGGGCCATTTGAGAGAGTAAGAGATGTATGCCTAAAACCTTAGTGCTTTCATAAATTTTATAGAATCAGGAAGACCACAAATGGGTGAGCCTCAATGGATATCAGTTACATGCCAAATATTTTCTAATTAGACATCAGGGTCATTTATTTATTGCATTCTTCAGGAATGTTAAAAAAAAAAAAATCTGTGCCAAAGAAAATCATTTAGTTTCAGTTTATAAACTCAGTACAGAAACAATAGAGCCAGCCTAACTGCCAAGCATGTAGGTTGATCTGTTCAGTGTCCTGATAATGCTGAAAAAGATTGCATTTTGTAATGCATATTGATCCTTTCAGATGCATCTATGTGTTCAGTCTGTTCAGGTTTTATGATGATGTGTAAAGGTAAAAATATGTTTTGTCTAATACTAGAACTCACAGATATGATATGACATATGAGAAGCCAGCCCCAAAATTTTGGGATTATCGCTTGGATGTTGTTTTTGCTGTATGATATGGTACATGATCAATGACAAGTGCAAAATATGCATGATATGATATGATATATGAGAATTCAACCCCAAAATTTTGGGATTAAGGCTTGGTTGTATGATCTGATATATGAGAAATGCAGCTGTTTATTCCTGGCATTTCTTACTTTGCTTATCTCAAGTTCCCAAACTAAATTTAAATCATATAAAAAGAATTTCAAAATTAAAACAGAAGCTTTCAAATTATGTGTCATTTTTGCAAGATATTGAATCACTCCTCCTTACTGCTTTCTCAATCTTTTCTCAGTTCTCATCCTTCTAGAAATTACAGAGTCCCCTCCCTTAACCCTCTTTATCTGTATACACATCTAAAGTCATTTTTTGCAAGATCCGTATCACTTCAAATTAAACCCATTATTTTTCTCAAGATATGTTGGATATCATAAAACTTGTCATTCTCAATTTCATCTCTTAGCATTTATGAGAAGTAATTGATGTCAAACTTCATCGAATTTATTGGCATAATGAACTCATCTTGTGCCCAGTCAAGTTTGTAAACGTATTATGTCTGACTATGTTTCTTATTTGCCTCTAAATCTAGGTCTGTTCTTAATGTTCTGCTACATTGAAGCTGAAAATATTGTGTCAGGACCAGATTTGGATTTCTTCCATTTGTCTGAAGCTTTTGATTATAACTAATTTGCAACTATGGGAGCTGCTATCACCATAGTTGATATTGCTGCTTCAAGAGATACTTCAACTATGTGAAGCATCTCACTGCACACCCATGCCATCTACAAAAACGCCAAACTTTTGTTGGAAAAAAATTTCCTTGCTTCTTTTTGCTAATACAGGGCAGCAAGTATTCAAATACCTGATTTTACTGAATAATGTTAAACTTATTTTTGAAATTATTCCTATGATTTTTTATTTCTTTTTTGCATGTCTGTTATGCAGAAGTGTGGCAATAATAAAATCAAATAAGGATACAAGATATGGATTGGATTCAATTGTGACACATGATGGGGCAAAATTGCCATGCTTGGCCTTACCAGATTTGTCATCATTCAGACAAAAATTTGGTCTTGATGCATATGATAAGGTATTTCAATATCACCATTTGCGATACATGTGTAACTGACAGTTATCCATTTTTCTGTAAATATACAGAACTATTTTTCTCTCTGCGTAAATCTACAAAACTATTAGCTGGATCAATTTGAAATAAAGTAACCGTTATTTTGTAAATGTGCACTGTTGACTTAGTGGTTTTGTGGTAACATTATTGCATTTAACTTTTGTAATTTTTTAATGTACAACTAGGAGTGATACTTAGTTTTGACCTGTATATGGTGACAGTTAGATGTGATTGGTATTGATGAAGCTCAATTCTTTGAGGACCTTTATGATTTCTGTCGTGAAGCTGCTGATAATGATGGCAAAACAGTAATAGTTGCTGGACTAGATGGTGATTATTTAAGGTATTAAAATAGGCGACCAATTATGATAAGCTCCTGACTTTTTTTCTTTCCCTTTTTCTTACCTAATTATAATTTACCACCATTCATATAAAGGCTTTTTAGATCATCACCTATTCTTTTGCAGTGAGAGTTTTTGCTTAATACTTAAAAAGCATTTTTGCAGTTAAATGACATTGCATTGTATTACATTACTTGGAAATTCAAACAAGATCCTTTTAATGGTGAATATAAATATTCTTAACAGGAGGAGCTTTGGTTCTGTGCTGGATATAATTCCCCTGGCTGATTCTGTGACTAAATTAACTTCTCGCTGTGAACTTTGCGGTAAACGTGCTTTCTTCACCTTAAGGAAAACAGAGGAGGCACAAACTGAACTGATTGGTGGGGCTGATGTCTACATGCCCGTGTGTCGGAAGCACTATGTCAGTGGACAAGTAGTCATGGAAGCTGCAAGGATTGTCTTGGAATCTCAAAACGTTCAGTGTGTTCCTTATGCATAGTTCAAGAATTCAACTACTTAGCAGTAAATCTAGATTTTCCTAGTATGCTCTGCTTTGTAGTCTACACAACTTGTTGATTGTGAAATTGCAATGGTTTTAAAGAATTTTACGTCTTTAGGTTCCTCTCAAGAATGTAGATATTGTTAAATCTATTTATATGGTGAATTTTTGATAGATGCTTACATGTTTAGAAAATACAATTGTGTGGTTATTATTATTATTATTATTATTTTAAACGGTACATAGTCGCTAGTTGTATTCACTTATAGTATGAAGGGTAAAACCTTGGTTTTTTAGGTGTTGTATCTTAGATACTCCACTATTAACTGTTTGCCTGTGAATTTTTCTCTCCATTTGAGAAGTTAAAAGTTGTTTGGGAACTGGGTTGTGTTCTACGCTTCTACTTGGGATTAAGTTCTTTTTCCTTCAGATTTTTGGAAATTGGAGTTATAGGTCTTAGTTTCTTACCCCTGTTCCAAAAGTAACTTGCTGTGAGATCTTTGCAGACTTTTGGCCTTAGCCTGTGCATCACCAAAATTAGTATTGAGACTGAAGATTGTAATGCAAAGATAGCTAGTTAGCTTCCAATACAAGAGGTGTAACAATATCCGCCAAGTGCAAGATGTTCTAACAAACTATAATGATTTGTCATTATACATTTAAGCCAAGAGTATTAGTAACCTCCAAACACTTTATAATAACTAAGGATCTTGTCCGATATTTCATCAATTCTAAGAATTTCTGGGATAGAGGTGATATCATCTCAAAAATCAAGGGTGGTTTTTCAACAAGCAATTTGATAAGCTTTTGAAGTGATTTTGATTTGCCCAAGAAAATTCTATCATTAATCCAGTAAAATTACGAGCATGAAACATAGATAGTTTACATGAAAAAAAAAATGTTAGTGTTAAAGGTACATTACCCCGTGTAAATTTGATGATAGCCTAGTAAGCGATTCATCAAGAGGTTGCAGGGTTATTATCTTTACTACAATTTGTTGCAGCTAATGGTCATTGACCGACTCAATAAGCTTACTAAAGAAATAGTACACATGTTTGGAAATCATTATAGTCTCTTGGTTCCTGGAAACCAACATATTCTATAAAAACTGTCAACCATCTTGAGTGTTCGCCCACATAACAGTATCATTACCTTGTACCAGTTGTTGGTGGTGGTGGTGTTACATTAAAGTCGGCACAAGGAAAAATCTCCATGGAACCCTTTAATGGCTCTCTAAAACAATTTGAGTCTTTAAGTGCCCACCTGAATTATTAGTTCTCTCCAATATTTCAATAAGTTTTACCAAGAATCTTGTAGTTTAACTGGTTGGCACCTCAATTTCCAATAGAGACATTCATGATTCAGATCCCCAATTATCGATGTGTAAAAAAAATTTTAAAAAATTTCCTTGTAAAAAATTTTATATTTTGTTATTTTATAAACAAAATAGAAAAACACTGAGAGTAGTGTAGTGATTTGATCATACTATATATATGTGTGTGTTCACAAATTGAAAATTGCATGATATGGTGGTTAATATATATAAGCATGTTTCATGCTTACTAAAAAAAATGCATATATCCTTCAATTATTATTTTTATCATTCTTGATTATGTGTTACTAATCCCCCCCCCCCCTCTTTTGTTGGACATTGCTTCAACTGTTGCACAATATAGCGTTTCAATTGTTTCTCACATTTAAAAAAAAAAAAATTACTTCTCATATAAATCTTAGAAAAATTATATTAAAATTTCATTATGCTATAACAAAATAAATATATTTATTCTATTACACACACACACACACACACACTCATATATATAAATATATACTAGACTCATCACACGTTCTTTGCGCATACAATAATGCTGTTTTTATTTATTTATTTATTTTTGGTTTAGTGTTATAGTTCAAAAGTGATACATAAATAACTGTGTATTTTTTTTTTTAAATAAAGGGGTAAGGTAACGTGAAATAATATTTAAAAATGAGATAGAAAACCGTAAGAAGTTGAAACCCAATGGGAAATTTGAATTTATTGATTGGGATAAGAATTATGATAAGTAAAAAAAATTGAGATTTATACAAAAGAAAGATGATATATGTTAGAGTGGATGAATGAGAATTTGTGATAACTGTATAGAAATTTGGATAACAAAAATTTTGGAATGTTTTAAAGTATTTAAAAAATATATATATATATATATATTCGAGATAAGAATGAGTAGTTTTTATGTGAAATAATGGGTTTTTTTTTTTTTTTTTGAAGAAGTAATTTTGTAGTGTGTGGTGTGTATATATATATTGATAAAGATAATTGAATTATTTGAATACAAATAAATAACAAATACATATAGGAATTCAACATTTAAATACAAATGGGTGATGAGAATAACAGTTTTTTTTTCCCCTTTTTGTATGTGAGATAGTATTACTGTTTTAACCCTTTTTGCTTTTTTGTAGGAAAAAAAGATTAAACTAAAGGGTATATTATTTTAGAATTTGTATGAGGATATTTTGGTACTCCAAAAATTGAAGAAGAAAAAGGGGAATTCTCATATTAATAGTTAGTGTGTATATATATTACATGTAACTAAAATGAGTTAGGAAATTTAAAAATTTAGCAACTAAACATAAGTAAGAATGTCATATTCTAAATTTATTATTATTACTATTCCAACTAAAAATTATCTCTTATATAGAGTTTATAAAAATAATCATATAAATTCATTTAATATAAATAATTAATGCACAAATATAGATAATTATTAATATGCATTTATTCTATTGACTAATTTAATGAACTAATACTTTAATATAAATGCAAACTTTGTTGATTTAGAAGCCTAAATAAACCACCGCACACCCTTGATGCGATGATCACTCTACAAGTATAAATACTTGTGAAGTGTGGGGGTAAGGACTGGGGTTCAAGTCTTTAAGATGGAACTTCACACATATATATTATATACACTTAGATTAGGCTAGAGTGAAATTTCTATCTTGTATAAATAAATAAATTAAAAAAAAAATTTCAAGGAATGTGCCACATGACACAACCTCATACTCTCTAATATGAGGTCTCTGCTTTTACTCAGCAAGTTTGAGTTGCCTCCAACTTATTCGAAAATTTTTTAGCTTTTAACTTTATATGTAACTTTTTAAAATCTTAGTTTTTCAAAGTATAATTATATTTTAGCACAATTTCAGCAAAAAAGTAATTTAATATAATATTTTCAAAACTAAATATTATTTATTAAAAGTATAAATCTGAATTTCAATAGCCAAACAATAAATTTAAATTTCTCAAGAAAAAAAAATTTTACAATTCTAAATTTCAAATCATTTGACATGTAAAATAGACCCAAATAAGGGATTTTAAATTTAAGAATTTGAAATCAAGGCTTTTTTAAGAATTAAATCAAAATAAGTAAAACCAATTGATTTAAATCCAAATCCAAGATACAAACGCAACCTTATTTAGATTTAACGAATTTTATATTAATGCCTTGTTTTTCCATTTTGAACAAAGGTCATAGATGTATAGGTTGTTGATGCAAATGAAAGAAGAAGTGATTGTCTTTAGAGAGGCCCTTGTCCTTTTGAGTATGAAATATCGTAATCCATGATAAAATCAACTGAGTCTTTGATTTGTAATACGCACATAATGTCTTGTCATAAATCATATCGCGTGATAGCGAAATGGTACAAAAATAAAAGATGATCCATTAATCTTACAAAATTCTTATTATTCTTTGAATAATTATGAGAAATGCGGGAAAGTCAAAGAAGCCAAATCTGTAGTTGCACAATAAATGAAAATTAAGGAAGAGCAAGTTAAAATGTATGTTTCCTATCCAAAATATATATATATATATATATTGGGATATGAATTATTTAAGCTGTAGCCTTGTCCTTTTTAATTGTTCATCACCTACATATCTTTTAATGAAGAAAAAAAAAACCAAATTTTTTGATGGGGAACTTTTCAACTAATTCCATATCTAGTCTTCCTAACTGAGCTAGTTTTTCCAAATGAGCTAGTCTTCTGAAAATGCCTACCTATCAGAAATGGAAAACTAAATGTAACTAACTCAAGATATCACTACTCCAACAAGATGCATGTCATGCACAAAAGTTGACGAGTAAATATTTGCGAGCTCGACCTCCACACCCGTCCATCACCCACAAGGACAGATGGGTAAAAATGCGTATACTAAGTCCACGTTAGAACGCTCGCGTCATCTAAGAATCTCATACATTCACACGATTGCCAACTAAGGGATAACTCGTCCCATCTCCTACAAATCAGTTAAGGGATAACTCCCACCTCCTACAAATCGGCTGTGGGATAGATCCCAACTCCTACAAGTTAGATGAGAGATAACACCAAGTCCCTACAATTCAGCTAAGGTGGTCATCCATAGACCTTTATATAAACACCCATACGTCCCAGTTTCAAGGTACGCAAAAAACACTATTCGAAAACTCCTTCTTCAAAGTTTATTGCAAGTTTTTGACTTAAACTTCGAAAGGTCTTAGGCCACACTGCTGCTCTTTAAAGATGTTTCTATTTTTTGCGGCTTCACTACACTTCACCTTTTGCAGAAGACCGTGGATTTGGATGATAAACTTATTGACAATTTTCAGTATCATCACTTTTTTTTTTCTTGGGAAAAAGAAAAAAAGGCAAACTAAAAGATACTAAAGAATTTTATGGACAATACGTATCTTTGCCTACAAAATAGTAGCTACCATATATATATGATAAAAGAAGAGTGGAAGGTGGTTGTGGTTGTGGTTGTGGTGGTAGTGAAAGGTGGACAAAATAGTATCTACTAATATTAAAAACTATAGACAAATGTTCTTGTAGTACAATAGCTGGTAAAATAATAACAATGACTATATATTCTTTTTTATTTATTTATAATTTTCAATATTTGGCGGATCGGACTAGTTGATTACAAGAGTTAGTCCAAAAATGAAAAAAAAAGGAACGTATCTGTTTCATACCTTCATTCCTTATTTACAAGAAAACCAAAACCCTCACTCAAACATGCCTATAAGCCTATCTAACAATTGCTAAGGTGGGTGAAAATTTTGTTTTGTGGGAGTTAAGTCGACAATTTTCAAAGATCAAACTTTCACACACGAAAAAGGGTGGTCAAATTCAAAAGCGAAGGCTCACCACTTTAGTAATAGATATGACCAATTACATATGTTCAGGTAGTCATTTTCTGTCGAGTAATAGTTATTGTCTAGTCATACTTATTAATGTCCATTTTGTACACAAAGCATTCATAATGTCACATGTGATATTCACATTTAAAATGGAAGTGTATGATGTCCGCTGTCAATGTAAAATAACAAGTGTGAGAGAATAAATTACCATCCAACAAAATGATGAAAGTCTAGTAAAAGAGTTGATTGTGTGTTTCTTTGCATGTGACACGTTTAATTCATAAATTTCTCTTCTTTCGTTTTTGTGTCGTCAATCAAAGATTGAAAGAATAGCAAAGGAAATATATTGGTCAATTGTATTAGTCACATCATAAGGCTATCCTTATATGAATCAAGGAAATTCATAGTTTACATCGCTAGTACAATGCAAACTTATAAAAGTCCATTAATTAAATATCTTGTACAATTCTACAAAATAGATAAGGGCAACAATTTTGAGTTGGGCATGCTCGTAGAGTGAAAATGCTTATAACAGATCCACGCTAGAACTGTAGACAAATTTAATATATAAAATAAAATCCCTAACAAAAAAAGCCATAACAAATTAGAGTTTACATAAATCATGCATACCTAAGAACAAGGTCAATTTCATGAGAGACAAAAAAAAGAACCTACAATATACCCACTTTCAATTAACTTACCGAAAGTGAGATTTTCAAAAATTATATATCTAAAGGGTTTTGTTAACGCTTAAGGCATGCATTAACACTTCTCTATGCCTAATATAGACTAGCACACTTCTCTAGGTAACTTCAAAAGAGTACAAAGGCTGTACCCATATATGTTAAACAAACAAATTAACAAAGCATCACAAGGACACAAATAACACTTTTTCTTCACACTGAAGGTTGGTTCATTTTGAGTTATGATCATGCTCAATCAAGTGGAACCCCTTTGACAATCAAACTGTACACATTTCTTCCATATCCAGACTGGAGAGTAGCCATATTCCCTTGCAGGATCATTAGAAGTCGTTCATGATATAGGCTGTTTACACGCTGGAAGACAAAAATGGAACAATTGAAAATTTAGAAGGTAAATTAGCAATTAAATACCAATAATCAGTAAGCTTATGTTTACTCATGGCATGCTAAAGGTTAATGAAAATTGCATTTGAAATACATGCAAATGTTTTCAGTCTTTATGATAACTAATAACCAAAATATACTTTAATTTTTACCTATAAAAGATCGCATGCCCTTATAGCAAAATCAATGCTATTCATCAGCAATGAAGAATAGGAATATTTTCCTAGTGTGCATAAAATCTGAAATGTCCATAGCTATATAGTTCAAAATGTTTACCTTAGTGGCTTTCAATGCTGCTTGGATCACATAGTTACCATATTGATCCCGAGCAAGTTGACAGAGCCTGTTGTAGCTCAGAAAGTCCTCAATCACATAATTCATCCCGACAGAGTTCAAGCATTTTTCTACCACATAACTGCCACCTTTCTGTGAAGAGAGGTGTGCATAGTGACCTTTCAGACGTAAGCATATTATGTTAGTGACTTGAGGATCATCGAGTCCTAGGACATGTTGCAAAACATAGTTCCTAAAGAAACAAAAAATAAAAAACCCATTAATTAAACAATTGCATATGAAAAAAAAAAAAATTAAAGCACACTTGGGGAAAAAAAACTAAGTTAAACCATGCACAAAATAAGATATTAAAAGAAATTGGTACCCTGAGGGATCTTGAGAGAGGTATAATGAGCTTTCTGCAATTGCATGTAGGAGTTGTTCTCTGCCTGACCCTCTGCTACTTGTGATGAACTTGTTTAAGGATATGCATCCTTCTTCATCTTTGGCTAGCTCGCGAAAGTTGTTTATGGCTGCGTCGTATAGTAACTGAACCAGAAAAGATAATTCAAGTTAATAATCTTTGGCTAGCTCGCGAAAGTTGTTTATGGCTGCGTGTATAGTAACTGAACCAGAAAAGATAATTCAAGTTAATTGTTGCCAAATAACGATAGAAAATATTCTACATTTTGGCTTCATTACTAACTATTCTAAACATGTAACTCCAAAATCCAAACTAAATAAACCTCAAAAGAATATTGACAATGGTAAAGTAATAAGGACAACAAATTATCCTGTACTTCAAATAGAATCATGGAAACATATAGTTAATCAAAGTATATGATTTCATGTTTTTGGATCTCTAGAACTAAAAGAGGTTTTATATTACGAATTTATCACTATGTAATGAACAAGGAATGGAAGAAGTCTGAGGAATTAATTCAACATATAGAATCATGGAAACATATAGTTAATCAAAGTATATGATTTCATGTTTTTGGATCTCTAGAACTAAAAGAGGTGTTATATTACGAATTTATCACTATGTAATGAACAAGGAATGGAAGAAGTCTGAGGAATTAATTCAACATATACTAATGGAATTACCTCACTTTGAGCATTAGCAACCTCCAAACATTTTATAATAACTAAAGATCCTGTTCGATATTTCATCAATTTTAAGAATTCCCCAGATAGAGCAGATATCACCTCAGAAATCAAGGGTGGTTTTTCAACAAGCACTTTGATAAGCTTTTGAAGTGATTTTGATCTGCGCATGAAAATTCAATCAGGAAAATTCAATCATCAATCTAGTAAAATTACAAGCATAAAACATAAATAGTTTATAATGAAAAAAAGAAAAGAAAAAGTGAGTGTTAAAAGGTATATTACCCATGTAAATTTGATGATAGTCTAGTAAGCGATTCACCAGGAGGATGCAGGGTTACTATGTTTACCACAATTTGCCGCAACTGATGGTAATTGACTGACTCAACAAGCTTACCAAAGAAATAATATCCATGTTTGGAAATCATCAGCTTTGATAAAGAATCAATAACCCCATCAAGTAAATTATTTATAATCTCTTGGTTCCTTGAAACCAACATTTCTTGTAAAAACTGGGAACCTTCTTGGGTGTTCGCCCGCATAACAATATCATTACAACTATCATTACCTTGTAATGAGTGCAACATGCCACCACCTTGGTATCCAACACCGCCAAAGCTTTGTTGATTCCTCAAACAACCAGGAGCCCCGAAGTTTTGGCAGTAACCATAGTCTGCATTGGGTCTATTACTTTCAATTACTTCACGTGGATAATCAAACGAAGAATTTTGACTCCTTCCACCACCGAGCAAGTTCAAATTTGCATTCATTAGACTATCTCCCCTCCCTTGTAACACACTAGCTGCATGATATCTACCAAGGTCATTTTGGTTGGCCCAATTACTTGTGGATGCGCCCTCAAAACCAGGACTTGCACTTGAGAGATAGTTTTCTTGATAGTCAGGGTAATATCCATTACACAAATAATTTCCTATAAAAATAACCAAATATTAATTCAAAAAAAAAATTAAAATGTAAATTCTACTCTCTTCGAAAACTTCAAACATATACGGATTCAAATCTTCTAGATTTTCTAAGACACTCTACCAAATAAATTTTTGATTTAGTGGTCTAGACCACTAATAATGATCTTAATTATTTTGTTTGTAATATTATTTTATTACTTTAAGAGTATTGTTAGTGGAACGCTAACATGGCAAAATCTAGACAATTAAATTATAAAAAAGTTGTTAGGATTTAAAAAAAATCTATTGGTAGAGTACCTAAAAAATCTAGAGGATATATGTGTTTAAATAAATAAAAATTCTATATAATTTTTAAGAAACCATCCTAAATTATTTTAGGCCCAACAAAATTAAACTTTTACCTCCTTAACATCCCCTTAATAATTTAATAATATAATTTTAAAGAGATGTAACTCACATTAATTCTCATTAATAATTTAATAATATAATTTGAAAAAGATGTAGCTCGCATCATTATTATGCAACATTATTATGCAACGATTACATTAAGATGTAGCTTGCATTAATGATGAGATTATTATGCAATGATTTCTATGTATTTGTGTGTAAGTTTTTTCTTTGTCAATATATGAGTTCTTTTATGAAATTTGTATAATAATTTAAGTTTTTAAAAGAAAACCCTGGAGCCGCCAAAATATATATACCCAAATTGATACAAATAAACACATGCATACTGCATACATATATAAACACAAGTAAAGATGCATATCAATACCTCCGAGCCTATCGTCCGGCGATGACCATATACTTTGGCTTTGTGGATACAACGCAAGGGAAGAAAGAGGAATATGTTGGAGCCCAGTTTCATAATTTGCATTAGTATGATGAATCTGTTGGGTTTGATTCAACGCAGGACTAAAGGTAGAAGAAGAAGTAGCAATTCGAAGGTTTGCAAAAGGGGAATTTTTTTTTTTTCAAAAAGTAAAGAGAGCAAAATCATGTAAATCATTTTTTTGTATTAAATCATGCATTCCCAAGAGGGACAAGTCAATACCAAGACTCCAATTATTAAAAATGAGATGACCAAGTAAGGTGACCATTCACTACCAAGAAGTGGTGGCATGCGAACCACATATAGACATTTTCCCTAATAATTTCAAACCCATGAAGCATTCATTTCTCCACACACATAATTCTCAACTACGCACAAAATATCCTACCAAAGTGTGTTTTGGATCCTCGGTCGATAAGTGACCAAGAGTTTAAGTTTCATTAATCAACCACGCGAGTTCAAACAATTGGATATGAAATGATAGAGGCATTGCTTCTGCTATTGAAATAGTCATACCGCTTGCAAACCCCTTTCACTAAAAGAAAAAGTTTTTCAAAGTCAACCCAGATTTATATCTTTGCACTCAAGCTCTCTAGGCTATGAAGTTAGAACTCAAGATGACGTAGAAATGCCTCATTTCTACTATCGTCCCACTTGTAGAGAAATATCCTTTGATAGCTAACATTGGGATAGGTTAATTGGTTTTAGGAATCTCAAGTTATGACACAGTAAGTGAGACTACCAAAAGAATTTGAGTCAACTAAGTTAAGTCCCTAATAGTTTATTATCACTAAGTATGTTATTTCACTTCTGACATGCAAATTATTGTAGACTTGTAAATTTAGACTAATTCATTATTCCCATTGTTAGCTTGTGCATTTCGCATAAAAAGTCTTATTAAGTTAGGTAGTAATAAACCTATAACATGATCCTTGAAGCCAAATAATTTCCTTCCAGTAATTTTAAATTACTTTGAGTAATATAAATTTGGTTCTTCTCAAACAAATTCAAGTAAAATGTTGTAAATAATGCACAAATAAAAACCATATGTTGTGTTAGAATCATGTAACAGTGATGGTGCATTACTTATGACTTGGCACCTATAAGTTGTGAAGCAAAAATGTGTCCCTACTCCATAACATGATTGTTGTTCTTCTAAATAACCATTTTTGCAAATACATCTTACAGGTTCCAACAACTTCTCTATTATATCTTTCATTCCATGTAAATAACTGAACGGTTTTAGACCTCTTAACCCAACTAGATTAACCTAGTTAATTAGCCAAGTGATTAACTTAGTCAAATTATTCAAATCTAGGTTAACAAATCAAACAATCATATCAAATATATAAAGTAGCAGAAAAGTAAATAACACAATGATATGATGACCTAAGAAACCACACGGTAAAAACCTAGGGATGATTTGACCTAGCTATCCTCAAGGTAAACTTGAATCCATTATACGAAAGAATCGAAGTTCATACAAAAGGACTTACAAGCTCCCCGCTTGACTTCCTAATGCTACCTACCAGTAGAACTTAATGACACGACCACGTGCAAGCTCCGAATCTACGGACTCCTTCTTTCTTGGATTCTCCACAAGATACAAGCACCCCCGCTTGTGTTTCTTTAAGCTTCAATGGCAGCAACTGAGTTGATCATCAAGATGTTGAAATAATCTCTACCTTGAAAATCCTAAGTTTATGTGAAAGAAAGCTCCTCAATGATCTCACAAGAGATTCACACAAACAGCAAAGTATGAGCAACAATACACTCAGAGCAACTCACAAAAACGTAGTTAGGGTTTTGCCTTATATACCTAGGGCAAAAACATAAAACCCTAAAAGTTTTATGAGGTAGGGCTGAGTTGGAAAATTCTGCAGAAAGCATTCTAGCCGACTTTCGATCGATCGAGTCTAACTTTCGATCGATTGAGCCAGGCCGAAATGCACCAATGTATTTGCAGCCTCTCGATTTCAACTTTACATGAATTACACAACTTTGAGCAAGCCTAAACAAGACTAAACATATTGTTTTGATCATGGTTTGCCAACATTACACATTAGAGTTCTAAATACATAAATTCCTAAATCTTTAGAACCTAACAAACTCCCTCTTTGGCAATTCGTGACAAAACACAAACACAAAACTCAAAGTTTACAAGTAAAAGCACTTTACATAAATAATGCACATAAACACGAAAAATTCAATCCTAATTACTATCCATCAGTTGCAAGTGTAGACAGTAGTTCAATTGAATCAACCTGTATATTCCTAAAACACTAAACAAGTGCATAAGCACATGTGTGACAGAAAACAGTAAATCAACAGATATGTAAACTAACTTTCCCCTTAAATTAGATACAACAAAAATAAAAAATTCTTGTAAAAATTCACACAACACATAATAAAGACATATATCAATGAATAATCTCATAAATATAAATCAATAAGCAGTGAATCACAAGAAACAAGAATCACATATATCAAAATAAATGTATCTCCCCCTAACATGAATAGCCCCAAAAATGATATACAAAGTGAAGCACCTAGATACAATCTAGTATCTCCACTAGCTCCTCAAAACTAAAAAAATCTCCCCCTAACGACAAAAACTCCTCTACAAGTGTCAGAACTCTACTCCCCCTTTTTGTGACGGAATGTCAAATGACAATCACAAGCCATCATCAAAAGGAGGTGGTGAGGGTGAATGAAGATGTGCCAAGTCAGCTCGCAAAGCACGTATCTCATCAAGTAAGTCCACCAAAATCTTACCATGAGTCGCCTGAACGGTCATGTCAGTCTCCAAGGTACGACGTATATCAAAGTCATCCGAAGGAGGTGGAGGAACATCAGCAGCAGCAGTAGCACCAACAGGATCATCAACATCCTCACCAGCAGGACCAGTAGAAGAAGAGGGAGGAGGTGCAATACCAGAAGGCTCAGACCTAAGGTGTTTAGAGCTAGCTCGAAGATGAGCAGCCCTCTGTCTAAGAAAAGACGCACCTATGGGAGCAATAACATGAACAAGCTCAGAAGAAGGGAAATCATCTAGACCAAGATAAAGCAAAATCCTATGAATATAGATAGGATGGACAAGAGCATGAGAAGAAGATAAACTCCTATAGACTTCGTTCAAAGAACGAAGAAACAAATGAGGAAAACTAATAGGAGCATCAGTCACTAGAGCATACAAAAAGACACACCGCTCGAGAGGAATGGTGTGAAGATGAGAAATGGGCCAAAAACAATGACAAGCTATCCTAAAGAAGAGATAATGTAACTCAGATAGCTCAGCAGTGGTGATCCTAAGATTAGAACCCCATTGGATAGAAGATCCAGTAATGTAAGACATGACATCACTCAAAATAGGAGACTTATCATAAGGGTAGATAAGGTGTTGGACCAAGGGTACTCCTAGAGCATCAGCCACTACGGTAGGAGTAATGGTGTACTATACGCCTCGTATCCAACTCTTTACCAAAGTGTTGGAATTATAGACGCGGATAGAGATGTTCGAAAAGAACTCTCTAATCAGGGTAGTAAAAGGAGGAGGATCAGAAATATCCACCAAGGGTAACCAGCCCCGACGCTCAGAATTTGCCCTAATGGCAGGATCAAGCTCATCTAAAACTACAGCACGCTTAGACCAAATCTTTCTCCTAAGGCTCAGCTTATCATAAATCTCTTGGTTTTTCTCACTCGGAAACTTCTCATGGTCAAAAGAAGGTGGGGAAGGAGAAGGTGAGGGAACAGACCTACGAGCTCTAGTTTTCCTAGGCATGATGCTAAGGAAAGGACAGAGACACAAAGAAAGAACCAACAGATCAAAACAAAAAACAAAATCCAAGGGTAGACAGCAAGTTAGCACATGAAAAAAATAGAACAAAAGTCTATATGATGCATGAACAATATTAATGACATGATGCATGTTCTAATGCAGTTAAAACAAGTTTAATTGCACAAAATTGGCTTGAACACAGAGGTTCTAATAAAAACCCTAAAATTGAAAACCACTTGTTAAGATTTTTTAAAAAATTGACAAATTGATCATCACATAAGCTAGAAAACACAATATAATGATCAATTATATCAATTTATCAGGCCAATTTCATCAATTTCTATCCAATTAAACAAAATCCCTAATTCGGGTTCAATACAAGCCCTAGAATTTTCAATTTTCCACAAAACCTCAAATTGATCAAAATAACCATCATAGATCATAAATATATCCATATAGCAACAAAACCCATTGATCAATTTCACAAAATACGACTTGATTCAACAAAAATCCCAAATTATACATAGTCCGAAAATTTACCCATAATCATGAAAATAATTCATGAAACATGAAAAACAATGCAAAAGGAAGGGTAATATGGACATACCGGCTTAAGGAGATAGAAAAATTTGTCGTGGAGCCTTGCCGAGTCGGAGAGAGAGAAAAAAGTTTGAAAAGTTTTGAAAAAGTGATTTTGAAAAAGTTAGACCTGAGTTTTAAAAAAACTTGATTCACGATATTCGATTGATCGAAAATTACATTCAATCGATCGAATCAATCCGAGATTTCTAAAAGAGTTTTAAGTAATTTTCGATCGATCGAAAAACAGATTGGATCGATCGAAACAGGTAGCGGCTCATAACATTTTGAGAAAAATTACAGTTTTGAAAAACAACAACCACATTTTGGGCACAACTCCTCAAAGCATTAAAATTGTTGAAACAAAATGCATGAATATAAAATGAAATGCTTTTTCAAAAAACTCCAAATTTTAACCCCAATTTTTCAAAGAAAATTTCAGCCATTCTCCCTTTAAATTCTCAAGCAAAAAAAAAAAAAAAAAAAAAAATGTTTTGCATAATACTCTAAGTATTTTCAAACTTGGTTGGTCAGACCAAAAATACACATAATATCATGTACAGTGTTTAACAAAGAGTAACTTGTGTAGTGTGTGCAACTAGTAAAAACTTGAGATACATGTGAGGTGATATGTGAATAGAAATCAACCACAAAGTCTACAAAATTCATCACATAGAATTTAAAAGAGACTATCATCTAAAGAGTTACATCATATAACTCCCACATCTCCTAGATCATAAGCTTGCAATCATGTAAGTTTTTTGAATTTTGCCTCATAATATACACACCAATTTTAGTTTAAGTGATTTGGTATCAAGCCTAATAATACACACAAATTTTAAGCATTAAGCATTTAAACCGAGGCTTCACCTTATGTTCTTTTTGTGTGTGTGCTACACTTTCTCGAGCACAAAATCTTAAAATATGCACTAAGGTGTTCATGATTGGCTAGTGAACAGTGGTGAGATGGTTATTTATGCATTTCTCAAAAGGATCAAGTCCGACAGTCAAACAACATGTGACTTCAAGATTAAGACAAAGTGATAAACACCATAAACATCTTTCCCACACAACATACACTATAAAGCTTCAACTAGTCAAGTGTAATAAATAAGCTCATCAAAGCTAAACAGGGTACAAGGACATGTTCTGTGTAAATAAATTGACCAACCTTGTTTTCAAAAACTAAGAAAAATAAAGCCAAACACAATTTGCTTTTCTCTTTTTTTTTTTTAATTATATTTTTTTATTTAAAAGAGAAAACACAAATAAATCTTAGAATGAAATACATGAATGTTATGCAATGCAA
>NW_027070161.1:260645-299801 GCF_002906115.3 Quercus suber
TTTTTTTTTTTTTTTTTAAAAAGAGAAAACACAAATACATCCTAGAATGAAATGCATGAATGTTATGCAATGCAAGTCCTAGAAAAAGAAAACACACAAAAAAAAAAAAAAAAAAAAATCAAAGAACAATGGTCACAAAGGAAAGAGCAATGAAGTACAAGGACCATGTCAGAAAGACTCAATTAGATCGAGTCTTTTGCATCCAAAACCTATTAGATGCACCATGAGCATTGGAGTTCCTATTCACGTTCAAGTGATTTCCAACTCTAAGATTGGAATAAAGGTTTAAAGCCTCTACCAATTCACCAATGAGTGCCATAGGATCTTGTACTTGAGTTACATGCACTTTTGGTTTGTTTGCTCTCTTTACAACTTGAAGCTTGTAACAGTTAGGACGAATGTGTCTAGACTTTCCACAAAAATGGCAAATCCAAACAGGTTTACCATGCATCTTGTCCTTAGAAAGGGTAGACTCCTTAGGTTTAGACTCTTTCAGATCAACCCTAATCTTACTAGATGGTGAAACTTCTATGGGTTTGACAACCTCACTCACAGGGGGTTTGACAGTTTCACTCACAGCCTCACTCACGAAAAGTTCAGAAGAAGATGAAGGAACAAAGTTTGTGGAAGTAGGTGCAGACACAGTGATGCTTTCAATAAAACCTAATCCAGATTTGTCAGAAGGAGTCTTTCGAACACTCAGCATTTGATTAAGTTTAGAACTAGCAGATCTAGCAACAAATAAATCATGTTCCAAACTTTTAACTTTATCCAGCAAGAGCATATTTTCAGATTTCACATTGTTCAAAAGTTCATTAGCATCAAACAATTTAACAAGCAAATTCTTCTTTTCAAGCTCAAGAGATTCAATTTTCTTCAGGCCAAGTTCAATATTCATAACATCCTTTGTAGCAACTTTGCAAAGTTTATTATAGACTTCTTGAAGATCTGCATCCTCATAGAGTTCCCCATCAGAAGAGTTCTCTTCAACAGGTACGCTTTCATTGACTACAGAAGTAGTAGTGAAAGCAATGAAGTTTCTATCCTCGTCACATCCAAACTCATCATCATAAACCTCATTATCACTAAGGGTTACAACCATAGCTTTACCCTTAGACCTCAAGAATGTAGGACATTCAGATTTAACATGACCATACCCTTGACATCCAAAACATTGAGAACCTAAAGAATTATTGAAAGATTGACCAACTTTTTCTCTAGGTTTTTTTAGTGTTGCTAACCTTTATGGGATCATTCTTCCTAAAATTTTTAGGTTCAACAGTGTTTATATTTCTTGCCTTTTTGTTATTGTTCCTAAGAAAATTTTTAAAGTTCTTGGCAAGGTATGCAATCTCTGTAGCAGAGAGTTCATCATCAAATCCATCAACTTCAACATCATCAACTGACTTAAGAGCCATTGACTTGGATTTGCTAGCTTTGGGTAGGTCTAGCTCATAGGACTGAAGAGATCCTACAAGCTCATCAACAGGAATGGAGTCCACATCCTTACTTTCAGTAATGGCAGTCACTTTGAGCCTAAAGTCCCCAGTAAAGGATCTAAGAATCTTCCTAACAATTTTAGGTTGATCACAGATTTCATCCAGATTAAAAACATACTTAATAATATCATTCAGTTTAGCATAGAATTCATTAAAAGATTCATCATTAGACATTCTAATGCTTTCAAATCTTGAAGTTAATTGCTGCAATTTATTAATCTTAACTGTCTTTGTGCCTTTATGCACAGTCTAGAGGATTTTCCAAGCAGTATGAGCAATCTCAACATTAGAGATTCTCTTGAATTCCTCCATAGAAACAGCGTTAAAGATGGCATTCATACCTTTGCTATTAAACCCAGCTACTTTTTTTTTCAGAAGTTTGCCATTCACTTATAGGAGTAGTGGGCTTCTCCCATCCGTACTCAACGGAATTCCAAATCCTCTCATCATTAGATTTTAGGAATTCTTTCATCCTTACTTTCTAATAAGCATAGTTATTCCCATTGAAATGAGGAGGAATAACCAGAGAGTGTCCGTGTTCCATGATAACAGGGGTCAAGAATCAACTCAAAGATCAAAAGATCTACAACAAGAGAGCTACATGCTCTAATACCACTTGAACAGTTTTAGGCCCCTTAACCCAACCAAATTAACCTAGTTAATTAGCCAAGTGATTAACTTAGTCAAATTATTCAAATCTAGGTTAACAAATCAAACAATCATATCAATTATATAAAGCAGCGAAAAAGTAAATAACACAATGATATGATGACCCAGGAAACCACACTGTAAAAACCTGGGGAGGATTTGACCTAGTTATCCTCAAAGTAAACTTGAATCTACTATACGAAAGAATCAAAGTTCATACAAAAGGACTTACAAGCTCCCCAATTGACTTCCTAATGCTACCCACCAGTAGAACTTACTGACACGACCACGTGCAAGCTCCAAATCCACGGACTCCTTCTTTCTTGGATTCTCCATAAGGTACAAGCACTCCTGCTCGTGTTTCTTTAAACTCCAATGGCAGCAACTGAGTTGATCATCAAGGTGTTGATAATATCTCTATCTTGAAAACCCTAAGTTTATGTGAAGGAAAGCTACTTAATAATCTCACAAGAGATTCACACAAACAGTAAAGTATGAGCAATAATACACTCAGAGTAACTCTAAAAAACGTGGCTAGGGTTTTGCCTTATATACCTAGGGCAAAAACATAAAACTCTAAACGTTTAATGACGTAGGGTTGAGTTAGAAAATTCTGCAGAAAAAACATTCTGGCCGACTCTCGATCAATCAAGTCTATCTTTCAATCGATCAAGCTAGGCCGAAATGCAACAATACATCTGCAGCCACTCGATTCCAACTTTACTTGAATTACACAACTTTGAGCAAGCCTAAACAAGACTAAACATATTGTTTTGATCATGATTTGCCAACATTACACATTAGAGTTCCAAATACAACAAATCCTAAGTCTTTAGAACCTAACAATAATGTAGTATGGTTAGTAAATATGCATATTGTACCGTGTGTAACAATTAAAATTACTCGTGTCTTACGTATTGTGTGCAAACATACAGAATTAGACATGTTATTATGAGGCTAGACGTAAATCACACATTAGTTACAGACAAGTCGGCAAGTTATACGGGTTGTTAAAAGATATTCATAATATATGATTGTGTTTGTTAATGGAATTGAATCTATTATTTTATTTAAAGAAAATATAATATGACAAAATTCTAATGTAGACGATAAATATAAGAGCTTTTATAGTGAATTCTTATAGAATTTAAACTCAACAAAAAAATAAATATTAGAATAATGACGTGAAAAAAATTGTGTTTTAAAAGTTTATGTGGCAATAATAGAAAAAAATTAATAGAAATTCATTTCTATTTTATTTTATATTGCATAGAGCTATAGATTATAGATATATAAAATAATTTAAAGTTTGAATCCAAAATTATAGCGTGACTTCCTAATAAGTAATAAAATTTAACTTAAAGGGACCCATAATATATAATAGACAGATGATCCATACTTGTGGCTCCCTCCCAAAAAACACTAAAAGAAAAAAGTCTTTTACCTTTAACAAATCCTTTAAAGTTAGCCCATAACCTATGCCCTTAAGTTAGTTCATCCTTTGGGGACAACCACCAGTGTCCACCAACAATCATTGATCTTGATGTCCTTAAGTGGTTCTACCAAGGAGAGCAACCACTGCAATCCGCACAGATTAATGTGTTTGAGTTTCTTTTATTTTATTTTTAATGTGGGAATACAATTTTAATTAATTTTCCATTTAGAAGAATATTGGACATATAATTTTGTAATAAATAACCACCGCATACTCTTGGTGCGATGGTCACTCTACAAGTATAAGTGTTTATGGAGTGTGAGGGCTAAGGGCTGGGGTTCAATTCTCCAAGAGGGAGCTTCATACACATATACATTTAGATTAGTCTAGAGTAGAATTTTATCTTGTATAAAAAAAAAAAAAAATGTAATAAATATGACTTCTATTTAATTTGTATATTATGAGAAATCTAACTATAATATTTTACTTTTTCAAAAGAAAAAAAAATGCAAATAATTAAGAAGCCAATATTAATAACATATAGTATAGTTAGTAAGTACACGTATTGTACTTGTACAATACGCGTACATGCGTAACAATTAAAATTACTCACGTCTTACGTATTGTGTGCAACTGCAAACATATGAAATTAAACGTGTTACTATGAGGCTAGACGTACATCAGTACATCACGCATTAGTTATAGACAAGTCGGCAAGTTATATGGATTGTTATAAAAGAGATTAAAAGCAACTTTTATTGAAACTTGACAATGGTTAGCGTAAGACAAGAGAAATAAAATATTTTTAAAAATCTCAATAAAAACATACACATGTCAACCACTAAACCCCAGAGAATGAGCATGTCATGTTTAATATTTTCAAGTATATAACCCAAAAAATAAAAACAAAGCTGACAACAAAGCACAAATCCCAAATCTATGTCTCATGCTTCCACGCCCAAATAATCATGTTTAGTTTCTTTAAAAAAAAGAAAAGAAAAGAAAAGAAACTAATACTATTGCAACATAAATTAGTAATGTTGCATCTACAATATTTTTACAATAATTTTATAATAAAGTTTAGGTAGTAAGTTGGTATTGATTATAATCTCTATTCATTACTAATATCACTTTTTTATTCGCCATCACTAGTAACAATTTGCCACCAAGAATTTGTTGTGACTATAGTATTATTCCTAATATGGGTGTACAACAAATCTGCCAACCCACCAAAATTGACCCGACCCAACCCAACTCAACCCACCGGGTTGTGTCGGTTTTTAAGGGTTGGTGGGTTGGGTTAGGTTATGAATTTTTTTTACAGTGGGTCAGGTTAGGTTCGGGTCATGAGATTTACAAATCCACTTAACCCAACCTAACCCACCTATATTTAATATATTTTAAAATTTTAAAATTATCATATAATTTTAGTATTTACATTTTGCCCCCTTTCCTAAATAAAACCCAAACCCTAAGTTCTTCTCATATAGTTTGTGTGCGGGTCAAAAATGAGGCCAATGGGCTCAGCCCCACTTGGGCTCACAACTAATTTGTTTGTTGGGCTGAATTTCCTACTATGGGTGATCCTACAACCAAGGACTCACTGAGATCACCTTTCTCCTTCTTGGCGACACAATCTTTCCTCCCAACTGCTCTCCAGACTCTCTTTTTCTCCCCTTTTTTCTGACCAACCCCTTCTTTCTTCTCCTTCCCTTTTATTTATAGTGCTCAGCTCAGGCGAGGGTCATTAATGCTTCTCATGTTCGTGCAACAGAGGGTCCAGTAGGATTTTCTCTAAATGGGAGGTTAGGTATGGGTGGCTTTGGGACTTGGTGCCCACATTCGTTGGCAGCTCGGCAGAGTCAGGGCGCGTTGAGTGCTACGGAAGGTCCAATTAGGGGGGTGGTAAGTGGGAGTCTAGGTCTGGGTGGCTTTGGGACTTGGTGCCCACATCAGGTCAGAGCGAGGTGCTGGCGTTTGGAGGGCCNCGTATGTTCTTGAGGTAGAATTTCTCTAGAGTTTTGAGGTCTTAGAAAAATTGCGTCGAATGAGAGGAGGTATGCCCTCTATTTATAGTCGTCTCAAAGGATAAGTCCCACTTGGGATTGACTTCCTTGTAGATAATTATTTCTATTTTTTAGTTATTTTAATAGAGATAATGATTAACTATTATCATTCCAATTTAATTAAAATATATTTATCTCTATTTAATTAGGATAATTATTATCTTAAATGACACATGTCAACACTTGATTTATCTAATTTAATGACATATTAATTTAGAATTTGTCACTAAAT
This sequence comes from Quercus suber, assembly GCF_002906115.3. Taxonomy (NCBI): domain Eukaryota; kingdom Viridiplantae; phylum Streptophyta; class Magnoliopsida; order Fagales; family Fagaceae; genus Quercus; species Quercus suber. The sequence continues at coordinate 266,526 of NW_027070161.1, forward strand.
TTTAATGTGACATTTTATAATTGGCTTAAAATTTTTCCACCTACAAGTATATTCAAATTCATAGCCATGTAAATTGTATTTTGATATAAACTCAAGTTCCTATTTCCAAAATGGTTTTAAAAAAAAAAAAAAAAAATTCCTATTTCCAAAAAAACCTAAGTATTAACCCAAACCAAAATTCAATCAAAGCAATAAAAGGGAGAGAGAAGACTTTGTAATGAGAAATTTTGGAAAACACAATACCAAAACACATATTTAGTATTTAAAAAAAAAAAAAAAAAAAAACCCATCAACCTTACTCAGAGTTATAAGATAGATCAAAAATCCACCGAGAGAGAAAGGGAGAAAGAGAGAGAGTACTCACAATTTTTTTGGAAAAAATATTGATTGAATGGAAGAAATAATATCAAATTTATACAAAATAAAATGGGGAGAAGAAGAGTCAAAATATAAAAAAGAGAAAAGAATGAAGGAAGTGTAATGGTAAAGTTGAGAGTAGTGGGAAGATAAAGAGGCAAAAAGGGAGGGAAATGTTGGAGAAAATGTAATAGTAAATGTGGACTAATAGGGAGAAGAAGAGTTTTTTTTTTTTTTTTTTTAAAATAGGGAGAATAAAAGTTTAAAAAGAGAAAATAATCATAGGGAGAATAAAAGTTTACAATTCTCTATTTGAACTACAAGACTCTCTCAACAATCCTATATAGGATCATGATCAATGATCATAACAACCATGGTCATAGGTTTTGTAACCTGTTAGTAGTTTAGTCAATGACCTAAACAACTAAACCAATCTAACCCGAACAAGACTAACTCGGCTTGTTTGCCAAGTATGAGGCATTAGTTAAGTTAAAAAAGAACCAAAAAAAAGCCCAACACCCCTAAAGTCTCTTCACAATTTATAATCCTAGTTTGAGTTGCACTTTTATATTTTTCTTTTCTTTTTTCAATGTTGCACGTTTTAAGTTTTTTTTAATAATTTTTTTTATATAATTGTTTTTGCATCTAGATCAAATTTAACATAAAACAATTAAAATTATTATTTGAAAAATATACATAATTTCTTGTAACTACCATAACATCATTATAAAAGTCATGAATTTCAATTGATAATATACACACATGATAATCACTAAGTAACAGGAACGATAAAAATATAGTTCATCAAATGCAAGGTACTTTATGTGCAAAGAATGACATTAAAAGAGAGTTGACCAAATGCAAGATACTTCATTTTAAAAGACTTACGGCCTATTTGGATTGAGAGGGGAGTGGAGAGGAGTAGAGTAGAGTTGATTGAAAATATGCTAATTTTGATCGAACTCTACTCTACTCTACTCTACTCCCCCTCCCTCCCCCTTAAATTCAAACAGACCATTAATGTGACAATACATTCACATCCACTATTGTAAAACACCTAAAAAACTAAAATAGATTTGAGCCATGTATACTAATTACACAAAAACACCCCTTAGCATCACTATACAAAAATTTGTAAAAGTTGAAGTTCTCTTCTAAATATACACAAGAATCTTTAGCTCTTGTAAAAATTTTAAATATTTCACTATAAAAAATTTGCAAAAGTTACAGTCCTCTTCTAAATATACAATATAATTATAGCTCTAGTAAAAAATTGATATTCCTTTTTTTTTTTAATAAACTTTTTGGTACTCTCTCCTCTCTTGTACCCTCTCTCCTTTGCTATCTCATTAGATCTATAGTGGCTGATCACTCTCCCTTACTCTCATGACAATACCAAAGATGGTGGTCTCATCAAATCAGTGGTGAATGGCAATTTTTTTTTCTTTTTTTAAATTAATTTGGTAGCTAAGAAAATGTGATGGTGATCTAAAATCTATCAAGTTTTTTCATCCGAAAAGACATTATAAAGAACTAATTTATCATAATAAAATCTTCTTATTAATTTACCATAATTAAAGAATATTGTTATCATCAATTATTGTTAATGAGGATGCTTTTTTAAGAAGCCCAATTTGTGTTGAAAAGTAATGCATAAACATTTAGGCTTGTTTGGATTGAGGGAGAGGGATGGGAAGTAGAGTAAAGTTGGCTAAAATTTAAGAGTAAAAATCAATTTTCGGTCAACTCTACTCTACTCTCCCTCCATTCCCCTCAATCCAAACAAGCGCTTAGTTTCGAAAGACACAAATAGTGTTGGAAATTTTTCAAGAAAAGAAGGAAACTAATCTACATCATACAATATTCATGTGACATGCTACTAAAATTTAATAAACAATAACCCTTACTCAATCCAATAACACAATAATTCACTCTAATGATGACATCATGAAGCGTGATATACTAGATGTAGTCTTCTGCTAGAGATTCTTCAAATGGAAAACACATTAACACACTTGAAAAAAGAAAGAAGAGTAAGTTTGCAATTAAAAAACAAAGATTACTATTGCAAAGACCTTAAATAGGCCTCTGGTACTTTACTAAGTGAGAATCATTTTCGAACCTTAACTACCTTGTTGAAGTACATTATATAATAACGAAGTAGTTGTAAGTCAAACCTATTTGGCTCATTATTATTTTTTTTTATTTTTTTTTATTGTTATCAAGCTTAAGGTCTTGAAAACTCTGTAAATAATTGTGAAGAAGGCATGACATTTTCTGGTCATGCAGTACAAAAAAGTTACATTCTACTCAATAACCATGCAATGTGAAAGGTCTTGGATGAAGGCATTGATGCTGGTTTCAGATGATCCTCCTTTTGCAATTGCACGTTGACACATCTGTTGAAATTCGCTTGCTCTTGTCCTAATTTCTTTCACTTCATCATTTTCCAAATTCATAAATTTCTGCACTAGCCTTGATATTTCCACTCTTGTCACAAAATTGTCCATTACCATATCTTGCTTCACCCTCCACCCAGTTTTCCAATCTTCCACAATTAGTTTACTATTCAATATTTGATCAAAGCCTATGGGAAATGTAAGAAAAGGAAGACCACATAACATTCCTTCTCGAGTGGAACCCCACCCACAATGTGACAAAAAGCCCCAACAGAAGAATGAGATAAGAACCTCAATTGATTGCACCAAGGTACTACTAATCCTATATGACCACAAAGCTCTTTCAATCTGTTAGTCTCGTCACGTGCCACCCAAAAGAATCTAACACCACTATCACGCAAACCAATTGCAATTTCATCCATTTGGGCAATAGAAACTGAAAGAAACTTCCCATTGAAATATATAGAACGGAACTTCTAGGTTGGCAATCTAGCCAGTGTTGATAGTTTGTCATTGTGGCTTGTGTTTTCACCAAAATCAAAGTTAGGTACGATTTGACCCATAGCATATACCGGAAATGAGAATTTTGCTTTTAGAACATCGAATACTTTGGATTCGAGCTCATAAATGGAAGTTAATAAGAGATATTGTGCTTTGTTTACCCACGAAAAAACTTCGAGAATCCTTTTCATCGACTGTTGGTTTCTCCAATCAAAAGGAATATGCACTAGTTGTATGGAGGAAATTCCAGGGATGTAATCTACATGCTCCTCGGATTTTGCTGACATAAAAAATAAATAAATAAAAACCAATGATATCAATAGAAATCCACAATTGGGTAGATCTAATCCTTGGTAAAAACTCTGAGTAAGGTTGATGGGTTTTTTTTTTTTTTTTTTTTTAAATACTAAATATGTGTTTTGGTATTGTGTTTTCCAAAATTTCTCATTACAAAGTCTTCTCTCTCCCTTTTATTGCTTTGATTGAATTTTGGTTTGGGTTAATACTTAGGTTTTTTTGGAAATAGGAATTTTTTTTTTTTTTTTTTAAAACCATTTTGGAAATAGGAACTTGAGTTTATATCAAAATACAATTTACATGGCTATGAATTTGAATATACTTGTAGGTGGAAAAATTTTAAGCCAATTATAAAATGTCACATTAAAATTTAGTGACAAATTCTAAATTAATATGTCATTAAATTAGATAAATCAAGTGTTGACATGTGTCATTTAAGATAATAATTATCCTAATTAAATAGAGATAAATATATTTTAATTAAATTGGAATGATAATAGTTAATCATTATCTCTATTAAAATAACTAAAAAATAGAAATAATTATCTACAAGGAAGTCAATCCCAAGTGGGACTTATCCTTTGAGACGACTATAAATAGAGGGCATACCTCCTCTCATTCGACGCAATTTTTCTAAGACCTCAAAACTCTAGAGAAATTCTACCTCAAGAACATACGAAGAACATTCAAAGAAGTTACTTGAAGTTCTATTGGAATTAAGCTGAAAAGCCTCCTTAAACTTCAAACAACCCCAAATCTTTGAAGCTCAACAGATCAAGCCTCTAAAGCTCCCGAAAAACTTCAACCTAAAAGCCTTCACATTCAAAGACTTGAAGAACAATAAATCTCTAACAAGCTCAAAGTTAGAGATTTGTAGTGAAGACCATTCAATCCATCTTCCAACCAAAATCAAGAAGATTTCTTGTTCGAGTCAAGTTCAAAAAAGATAGAATCAAAGGGTGTTTTTTTGTAAAAGAATTGAAACAGAAATTGTACTCATTATTCATCAATATAAATTTATATTTGCAAAGCATTTTTTTTTCTTCAATTGTTTGATTTTCTGTAACTAAGAAATTTTGTGTTTACAATACTACCAATTGTTTTAGTAATAAATTATTATAAAGTTTATCTTCTATTTCTTTGGTTTCATTTTAATTTTGGTTAAGATAACATTGTAATTTTTTGATGAGTTTTTATTATTATGATAATCTCCTTATTTCTAAAGAGATGAGAAATTTAAATAATAAATTTGAAACTTATAAACTTTAGTTGTATATTAGGTAAATATAACACACTATAACAAAAGTAAGAAGAACATGGTTCACCTTAAAAAAATTATTAATCAAACATACAAAAAATAATAACATGATATATTTGTATAGATAAAATATATATATATATATATATATACAGAAATAAATAACATGATATATTTGTATAGATAAAATATATATATATATATACAGAAATCTAAAAAAAAAAAAAAAGATAATACTTGAAGTAATTGTTACTTTTTATATATTATAACTCATTACATAATATTTATATATTCTCACACATCGCATGAGTTTGTGGCTAGTTATTTATAAAAGGAAATAACTACAAAGTAGCAAAATACCAACACATGAACAAATGACAAACTTTAAATTTTAAAGTACTTATTACCGACCATAACTTTAAATTTTAGAGCTCTAAGGGCATTCGCATCGGAGTTATTAAAAAAAAAAATTGTCATTTTACACTCTAAAAAGTTACTTTATCTATTTTACAATACAATTTCACAACTCACTCAACACCCAAGTTTTTATTTTAACATACAACTCATTAAAATAATATAAATCTACAAATAATCTCTCTTTTCGCTCAATCTGCCACAATGGCAGAGCCATTAATTTATCTTTGGGGGCCATATATAAAATTGTTTTGGGTGTATGAAATCTAAAATAGTAATGTACAATAAAATTTAACGATCAATATACAAGTTAAGTATTTCATAACTCAATATGTGCTATAAAATGACTAAGACTTATAAAAAAAAAAAAAAATACTAATAGTCCAAAGATTGCTAAATAAAAGGCAAACAATCATTCAATTCAAATGTCAATGCATAAAAAAAATAAAATAAACAACAACTAAATACATTTTAATATAGTAGTATACATTGTATATTTTAATCAACTAATTAAGTACATTTATAATGTTGTATGGTATATAATATATTGATTATTATAATAACAAATAATATATTATAAGGAAAATAAAAAAGAAAGAAAATGGAAAGTAAAGTAAAGTACTTGGGAATTGGGAAAGTGGTAAAGAAAAGGGGTCAACCGATCAACCAAAGGCACAGGAACACTACGTAGGGGTGAGGGGCCTACACGGAAGTTTCAAACTTGTCTTTCACTCTTTCTTGTCTAGTCTAGTCTAGTCACATGGAATTTTTACTTTTTACATTGTAAACATAAAACTGTAGTAGTGCATTCTAAAGGAAAGAACTGAAAAGAAAAATAAGAAGAATAAGGCAAACAAGGATAGAAAGAGCAAGAGAGAGAGAGTCACCCGTGTGAGCACTGTGAGCAAAATGTTCTGCAACTTGGTGGTGCTACGAATCAATAAAGCCTCTGACCTTTCAATTTTTCTACTGTTGTGGTACAAGCCCTAAATGTGTTGAGATGAAAATTAGAATTTTTTTCCCCTTTTATTTGTTAAGGTAATTGCCAAAATACCTATGTGTTCATTTTAAAGATTCTGAATGTTTAATTATTGTAACTTTTTGACAAATATATTTATGGATTGAATTCTATTTAAATAAAAGTTATATTTATTTTTTAGACTTTCTTAATATATATGTAGATTATCGGGTGTGGGGGGCCAAAATGATAAGACTCTTTAAAAATTTTCAAATTATTTAAGATAATTCCAAAAAAAATTACCTTAAATGTTTTCAAAAATTTTGGGGGGTGGGGGGCGGGGGTTGGTGCAGGGAAAGGCCCCCCTCAGTCCTCATGTGGCTCCACCACCAGTCCATCTCTTTCTCTCTCTAGCAATCCATCCCTTTCTCTCTCTAGCAGCCCAAAAACTAGAAACCAAAACCAATCAAAACCATTGAAATTATCAATCAGAACCACCAAAATTAACAAATCAAATCGGATTTGGATTGAAATGTGTGTGGTAGAATCATGTAGGATTCTGAATCCAACTTGCAATACCACTCCTATTCTATTTTACAAGTGATCTTAGTATGATGTTGATTGACCTTATGGTGCAAGATTGTAAATAATTCTGATTACTCAATCTTTGACATTTCGTGTCAAACTTGGCATGATACGTATTTTTTTCACATAAAAAAACATATTCTTTTTATCTTCCTTTTAATTCAAAAAGAGAACAAAAAAATAAAAACATGAAAATAAAAAAAGTAGTTAAATATTACATAAATTTCACCATGGTGTTTATAAAATTTGAAATGAAGTTCACATAATAATAACCAATGTTTTAAATTTTACCTAAAGAGACATAATCATGGTAGGATAATGCATGAATTACATACTACAAAAAACTTGGGCTATAGCAACTGTACTGCACCCTGTGCTCGAGCCCATTTGGGCCTGGAACTCTGATATGGAGATACGGCCCATGAACCTAATCCCTCTCTACTCAGGAGCCCACCCTGAGCCCACACAAGCTGCAGGCCCAGGTCTCGCCATCTTTTTCTTGCTCGGCAACGCTTTCCCGAGCAATGAAGAGCAAATATTCAAACACGCCGTCCCTTTCCTGTTCGGCAATACCATAGGGAATGTCGCTATCGAGAACATCCGTAGGAGTGAAAACCAAGTTCCAAGGCCACTCACGCCACACTCCACTCTCACCTAACCACCCATCTATGATCAATGATATTGGACCGCCTATTGCACTAACCCTGAAGATAATCATAGCCCCTCCACTAAATTTGAGCTATAAATATGAGGAATTGAGGAACGGAAGGTGGTGGTTGAAAATGTTCTAAAAGGAACAAAGAGAGAGAAAGACGAGAAGGAGAGAAAATCCTCATTGAGTTTCCGAGCCTGGAACTCTACCCATAGTAGGAAATCCAAAACCCACGCTACAAATAGATTGTAAGCCCCAGAGTGAACTAGCCCATTAAATCCATTTTGGGTTGGAAAGTTTCGAGAGAAAAAGAGAGTGAAGCAGATAGTGAAAGAGAAGCAAAGGGAGAAGGTAGCAATGTAGAAGGAGAAAAGTGATCTCATTGAGCCTCGGTGTGGAGAACGACCTAAAGTAGGAAATCCAAACCCGCTATACAAATAAGTTGTGAGCCCGAGTGAGGCCCAGCCCATTAGCTTCATTTTCGGCTCGCACATCAACATTTTTAAACTGCGGCTATAGCCCCAAAAACCACTGGTATAGGTCCAAATGGGCTATCCCAGTGGTTTTTTTTTCTGGCACTTCCTAGCACTGCCCAACAAGTGTGACAATAGGTCCGACTGACCTACACCGGTGATTTTAAAACTGTCGGTATAGGTCCCAGCAATTTTGAAATCCTATCTCGGTGCTTTTTAAAAACTATTGAAATAACCTATATTGGCAATTTTGTAACCCTATACTTGCACTTTTTAGATATTGAAAACTATCATAGTAGGTTGAAAGTATACCAGCGGTTTTAAATGGTCGCTATTGGCATTTTTATATTTTTCTAATATAGCTTTTACCAGCTGTTTTTTAACCCTATACCAACATTTTTCTCGAAACTTAAAATTGCTGTAGTAGGCCTAACCTATACCTGCAGTTTATAAATTGTAGCTATAGGAATTTTTATACTTTTCTCATATAGCCTATACTAGCGGTTTCAAAACCAACACTATAGGTGTTTTTTTTTTTTTTTTTTTTTTTTTTTATAAATTTTTCTTGCATTTTGCTTTATTTTTTTTTTTTTTTTTTTTTTTTGCACATAAATTTTTCTTGCATTTTGCTTTTCACATTTTGTTTATAGCTAAACAAAATACCATACTAAATAAAAGAAAGGATCTAGTTTAAACCACCAAAATTTTAAGTACACCATATAAGTAAATACACATTACCAACTTAAGCTTATGATAAATGCAAAAAGAGTACACTCCAAATGTCTAGAATGTTTTGTGCCCAAAAAATTACATTCCAAATGTCTAAAATTTTATGCCCAAAATATGACATTCCAAATGACTAGTACAAAAACACCCACAAACTAAGTATCCTCCTAATGTGAATCCCCGGATGATAAATTTACAACAACTGAAGAATGGTCATCTGCGTAATCATCATCACCATCCTAAAATATAATAAACTCATATAGAATTAGTTCATTTAACAACAAGGTTACTAACCGAATAACACAATAACACTAATCCATTAGCACTAACACATTAAATAACAAAATGAAACACTAACAAAACACAACCATCCTCATAGCCAATGACCAAGCCCTCTCTTGCAAAGGTTTTATAGACCTGCCAACATCCAAGAAAGTATAAAAAAAATCTACAAGTTCTTATAGACTTGGTTGGGAATTTATGTTTTCTTGGTATTAAACTAACCATTAATAATATCACAACTATAGGTCAAAAGCAAAATAATTTAAGCATTATGTAAGTAATATATTAAATAGAGTTCTTACAAGGTGTGGACACAAGGGGGGAGTCGCCTCCTAGTTTTTGCAATGGTCTAGGAACCATATATATAGCGTCCTTTTCGAGGAAGGACCTTTTGATCTTACTACCAGATATATGGGTTTGGAGTTTAGGTACGCTTTTGGGAAGGTGTTAGGCACCCAAGATCGCCCAACCCTAAGGTTGGCCCCCCATCATTATGTCTTACGTTTTAACCTTATTAAAAACAATTTCAATACTTGTATTCTAAACTCACACATACACTAGCATGCATCTAAACATACAATCATGACATCACTATCCCTAAACACATATCATATCAATCCATAAAGTAGAAGAGAGCCAAACCCACACACATATACAAACCCTACCATACATCTAACATGTGAAACCTTATCATCTAATACATCATCCAAGGTAGAGACATAAACATGGTAGAAAAGGTAGATATGGAATATCATAAGGCATATAAAACATCTATGCGTGGAACCACACATCACCCAAACATGTTCATCACAAAGATGCATGTTTATACCAATGCATGACTTACCTTCATTCACCTTGTAGCAACTTAGCGCCTATGACATTAATGCATGGACATATGAATGAATGACATGGTATTAAAGCTAAAGAACCCTAATCTAAACATGTGATAGTAAACAAGCATGTGATCAAAGCAAACAGAAACCTTATAAAATATAAGACATGTGAAAAGAAACCCCAAAACATGTTATATGATGCAGATAAAGAAACAAAAGAATTAGGGTTTCTGGGCAACAGCTTGCGTACACAGACAGAGACATGCGTACGTAGGCCAAATCCCACGTATGTAGGATTTGATCTGCGTATGCATGCTCATGGCACATGCACACAAGGTTGTTCAAAACCCTAACCTAGAAATGAACTAACAAAACAACAAAGACAAAATGAAAACCCTAATTCTAGCAACCAAACATGCTCAGAATATACAAGAAAACATAAACCTACTCTAAACAAATAGGTTATAACACAAACAAAGCAAGAAAATAGATTAAACTAATAAAAGGAAGAATAAAAGAGAAAAGAAAGGTTGAAGCTTGATACCTCGAAAAGGAGTTCCTAAGCATTGATTTTGACTGTTTCCCTCAATCAAATCTATCACAAGTCATTAAACAAGCCATTAGCAACATTAAACTAAAAGGATTAGGGTTAGAAAAGGCCCCAATCAAATAAAATTGACTTGAGGGTGTTTTGTAAAAAACTCCCTTTTGATTCACTATTTTCTAGTGAATCTTAGGTTTTTCCCCTAGGATTTTTGTGTGTTTTGGAAATGTACCATGTAAGGCTTTATACAGTGGAAAAAAAGGGGTTTGGAACCGCTCCCAAACGATGTGATTCATTCCAAACTTCAGCCATTATTGTAGAAATTTTGCATTTTTGATACTTTTAAAACCCTAGCTGCGTATGTAGGAATGTACCTATGTATGCATGCTTTGGCCCACGTACACAGACCGTTGCCCACGTATGTGGGCTGAGGGCCACTTTGGTATTTTATTTCAAAAAATAAATTTTTTTCTTATTTAAAAGTTACATTTTTTAGTTTAACACTCCTCAAGTCAATTTGATATCTAATTGGGCTTTAAACTGGCCTTAGGCTGTAGAGTTTGAACATCATTAGGGAACAAGGGCCCGAGTTGAAGAGGTACAAAATACGGTGTCTACACAAGGATATCAACAATCTAAGCATAGCTTCTTGATCCACATGTGCGTATTTCCTCCTATTTCTCACAGTGTTCTTTGTTCACTTTACACAAGTCCTACGAATATGTTCAAGAAAATTACAAACTATTACATGAACAATCTAATATATTCTTCAAGTCCAATATATATAATACTCTTTAACATTAAGCATATCAAAGAAAGCAAATATTAACACCTTGCCATCCCTTGAAAACCAAAACTCAACTAATGTGTGAAACTGCTCAATATCAACCTTTACTGGTCGCAACCCCAGTACATCTTCCTTCTCAGGCTCCTTCTTGCAGTACTTCTTCTTCAAATTAGCTTTGTGGCTCCTCCACAACTTCCCAATCTAATAGGCCAAGAATGTATTGACCCCTTTGGTAACTTAATCAATTAATTTAGTCGAGTGAAATTAATTAGATTCAATTACATGTAATGAGCGTGGTAGCATAAACAAATCACTAGCCAAGTTAAATGCATTGGAACTTGAGTTTGACAAACTCCAATTCCAAGCAGTATGCAACAATATTGAATAGAACTCAAGTTTGACAAACTTCGAGTTCCAACCCAAACTCGAGTTTGCCAAACTTGAGTTCCAAAAACAGTCTAACTTACAAAATAGTTTTATCGGTGTGCTACTTTCCTAAAAATTTTCTAAAATCATGCTATCTGGCAAATTTTGCCAAATATGAATGATTGAGATTAAAAGAAAAATTAGTATGTAATTTTGGACTGTTCTGTCTTTGAAGAGGGAAGCCTAGGACTAGGGGTGAGGTTGGCCTGTCTCTATAGTTTGTGGTTCTGTTGTTAAATTTTCTGGCCATCATAAAAAGAGCATGTAATTTTGGACATGAATTCCATCAAAGCTAAGCCAACCATGCAATGCCATCTGGTGACCATGCCTTATCTCGATCACGGCCACATTAACCCCATGATAAACCTCTACAAGATACTAGCTTTGAATAGCAACAATATCCTCATCACCTTCGTTGTCACCGAAGAGTGGCTCGGTTTCATCGGCTCCGATCCTAAGCCAAAAAACATTTGCTTCGCCTCTATTCCTAACGTTATCCCATCAGCGCTATTCTGAGCGGTTGACATTAGCTCTTTCATCGAAGCTACCATGACAAAGTTGGAAGCTCCATTTGTGCAGCTCCTTGATTAGCTTGAGTTCCCTTCGGTTACAGTTATCATAGATGCTACTCTTATTTTCTGGGCAATCGGTGTCGGAAACATAAGGAATATTCCAGTCGCATCATTTTGGCCTATGTCGATGTCCATGTTCACCGTCATCCAACATGTAGATCTTTTAGTCCATAATGGCCATTTCTTTGTTGACCCAGGTGAATTCATATTAATTCAAATTCTTTTTACTCATTCCATTCCCTTTCCTTTTTCTAAAATAGAGAAGAAGCAGATGTAGATCTAAAAGTTAGAAAGAGAAGCTGAAAGACAAAAAAAAAAAAAAAAAAAAAAAAAAAAAAAAAAAAAAAATTTTTTTTTTTTTTTTTTTTTTTTTTTTTTTTTTTTTTTTTTTTTTATAGCAAAACTCGGTTGTTTATTGTTAAAAGATAATGATATTCATTATCAATCATAGAAGTTTTTAGTGAGTGGATATTGATGGGAATATATACGAAATTCCCAAACCAGTAAGATGCAAAAATAGAGAAAAATATACATCAAAGAAAAATAATCACACATAAAATAGTATTTACGTGATTCGGCAAACTTGCCTACGTCTACAGCTTGGGCCGATAGGCCCCAAGCCTCCGCTCTGTGGACTAAACCTCAGAAAATCTTCTATTAAAAACTGTAACAATATTATTTCGAGTCGGGTCATAATCCGAATCAAACATAACTAGGCTCCACAAAACTCAACAGATATATTGTCATTAACAAATAGGTACTAAAAAAACTATTAGAGTAAAATAGATATTTATGTGTTAAATAATTACCCTAACTTTGTGGTTAATCAATAAGATTAACTTTTTATGACAAAATTATCAAAATTCTGAAAATTAATATCTCATTTGATTAATATAAAACTTTAAATACTTTAAAAATCAAATGATTTATATCTTTATTTTTTTATATAAATAAAATCTAAAATTGATCTTAATTACTACTTTCTTTTCCATGGCAAGCACATGTCTTACACATTCTTCCCTAACCAGTAATAAAGAAAGGAACGAATCTCCAGCCAAATAGAAAAAGGAATTAAAATACAAAATAAGAACCTAGCTAGTGAGAACCTCGCTAGTGAGAACATACCAGAAGACCAGACTCCAGGAATCTTCATTGGTTAGAATCAGCCTCACAACTAAAAAAAATTAGGAGAAAAAAAAGAAAAAGAAAAAAAGAAAGAAGAGATCGTAGGTATTAAAATAAAGAAATAATACCTGTACTTCCTTGGTCCGTCGCCGTTATGGATTTCGTAAAATGCGTCGTAATGCTGAAACCTCCCGACGAGATCTATGCATGAGGTCACCATGAATAAGGAATGAGGAAAAAGAGTAATCATCACTTCGATCACTCTTACATCGATTACTCTAGAAACAACGGAGAATTCAAATGAGCAACCCTGCTCCTTTTCAATTTCACAGATCAGATGATATAGCATAGCTTCACGTATCAACTTCCGGATGCATAACTCCAAGTGGCCTTTTGCTTGAATCCAGCGACGTTGAGCGCGGCGGCGTCTTTGCTTATTCCGGCGGCGGATGCGCCTGTTTCCCACCAACTCCAAACGAAGTCGTGGATCGTATAATGCCTCACGACACCTATAATCGCTTTCTCTTAACTCGTGAAGCAAACGCGCCATCGACCGATGGTGCTCATTCCTGATTCTTTCTCCAGCTCCCTGATTAGCCTCAGCTACATAACTTTGCCTAAAATGAGTAGCGAAAATTACACGTTTAAGTGTATTTATCCTCCTAAAGTAACCACCCCCACCTGTACATGATAGTAAGTTAATTGAATAAATATATCACAAACAAGCAAACAAAATAGCAAGAAGGAAAAGAATTTTCCTACGTCGAACTCCGTGGTCATTTTCCATACTTTCCAGCACCTCGTTCAGACTTCTTAAAATCAATCCAACGATGTCAGCCATGGGGACTCGCCTAAGGATGCCATCAATGGGGCCTGGCCAAGGGATGTTAGCAACGGAGAGTCGCCAAATGATGTCAGCAATGGAGAGTCGCCTAATGATGTCAGCAATGAAGAGTCGCCAAATGATGTCAGCAATGAGAGCTAGTAAAAGTTCCTCAGCCATGGAGCCTGGGAGCCTGGGGCAGTCTATGTGTCGACGAAGACAACGTTAGAAAAAAGGAATGCAAAATATAGCATTAATTAATGACAGTATAATTTTCTTTTCTTTTTTTGAATGCTTTTACTGAAATACCCTGTTTTAAAGCATCTCTAACAGTCACTGTAAAGTTATTTTTGAGTCACCAAATGCTATTGTTTACGTTCCAACAGTTTCTCTAAACACACGTATTCTCCAATTTTTTTTTTTCGAGTTGCTACAATAATTCTCTTAATTTAGAGAACATTGTAGAAACTCCAAACTATTATTTTATCTTTAAAAAAAAATACCCGGTTGAATAAAAAAAATATTCTTTCTCTTTCCTCCTCTCTTCCTTGTTTATCTGTCTCTCTCTCAAACGGTAACACAATCAAAACACAAACATAATACTAGATCAAGAACAGGGAAAAATACAAATTTAATTAGAACAAAAAATCTAAAATCAAAACAAAAACAACTGATCAAGAGTATGAAAGTCTATCTAAACTCCATTGTAACAACAAAGTGAATCAGAACAAGATAAAAAAATTTAATAAAAAAAAAAAAAAGATAGACGAAGGCCGTGTGTGTGTGTGTGTGAAGTGAGCTGAAGAGGAAAGAAAATAGAAGTAGAAATAGAAAAAGTAAAAAAAGAGAGCTAGAGAAAGAGAGAGAGAGAGATAGCTGAAGAAATGATCCGGAATGAACTAGAAGAAAAAGAAAAAGAAGGTAGATAGAGGAAAGGAGTGGAATACGTGGGTGGTGGAGAAAAAACCAATAAAAAAAAAAAGAAAAAAAGAAAAAAGAAGAAGAAACGTGTCCAGATGTTGTGAAGGGAAAAATAATATAAAAAATAAGAAATTGCAATTAAGAAATGCTACCACAATATTTTCACAATAAATTTTAAATAACGGATTGTTATTAGATAATATTGGCGAGTAAAAGAATAATTTCAATGGTAGGTTCAAATTGAAACTAGTAACAACTTCCCACATAAATTTTGTTGTGAAAGTATTACGTAAAATGTTGTGAACATAAAACTTCTTATTAAAAAATATAGTTGTTAAAAAAAGAATAAATGATGATTAAAAAAAGAATAAACAATGAATGAAGAAATAATATTTAAATGAGATAGAGAATGTAATAGAGTATCTGTTAAAAGTGTATTTGAAAAAATAGGTAGGTAAAAACTAAATATCACTATTTATTCTCCAAACAGGACAAAAATTTGGAGAACCTACTGGATATGCTCTTAATGGATTTGAGGCAGTGAATTTTGTATCGTATGATGGGTCGGCACAGCTGAAATTTGCCATACAAATCTATACAGAAACAACCAGCTTCAAGATTTTTGTCAGGATCAATAAGAGATATAAATTATATAGGGTGGTAATGTTGTTTTAGTAATGTTGTTTAAATGTTATAAAAATACGTGTAAGTGAAAAAGTATTATAAAAATTCATTACACAAGATTTTATGGAAGGTTGTTCACGTCAATACGAGCACACTTAGAAGATGAATCTTGCGGCTTACATGATTTCCTAACAAAAGAATAAAAAATATGCTATATAAGTTCATTTGACATATTTTTCTTCTAATACAGTAAACTTTATTCTGGCTTAAAATAATTTAATTTATTAGTTTATGTCTTTTTACTTAATTACCATTCTTTAATTTATTAGTTTACCTTTTTTGCAAATATTAATTTACTAGTTTACAATTGTTTAATTGTTTTGTTTTTTTAGTGTTAATGCTTAGAGCATCAGCATTGGTAGTGCCAAAAATTTAGCAATTTAGCACCATAAAAAGGTATTTTATCTATTGTATCACCCCACTTTACAAAACATCATTAGTGATTTTATTTTAACATTCAACACAATAAAATAACATAAACAACACAATAAAATAATATACTACTACAATAAACAACTACCACCACCACTAATACAATAAAATAATATATTTTTTTACCATCTTAGTTACAGTGCACAAACTCATTCATCTTTAGCTATGCACTGTAGCTCAACAACAAAAAAAAAATATAGGTTTGGCTTCACTGATACATCCTACTTTTGCTATATTTTGATGATAAATTTAACAGTTTTATAAAATACCTACTTCTAATACTCTAATCTACTGGCCCGCTCTAAAGTACAAAAAGACAAAAACTTAAAACTCAAAAACACTACAAACAATAAACTTTTTCAAGCAAGTTACTAAAGCCATCACCTAAAATCTATTAACTATATAAAAAGAGCTAATTGGTTAGCTGCCTGTTACTATGGTTGACCCATAGACAAAAATTCTGAGTCGCCCTTGGTACTGTGGTTGTTGGTAAGTCCGTGGGTTTGGGTTTCTGTTTGCTTTGAGGGTTTGTGAAAGAAAGGAAATTTTTCGGTTTAGGTTTGGGTTTCTTTTTAGGGTATTTGTGTCTGATTGGGATTTGGATGTTGATTTTTGGCTTGGC
This sequence comes from Quercus suber, assembly GCF_002906115.3. Classification (NCBI taxonomy): domain Eukaryota; kingdom Viridiplantae; phylum Streptophyta; class Magnoliopsida; order Fagales; family Fagaceae; genus Quercus; species Quercus suber. The sequence continues at coordinate 283,197 of NW_027070161.1, forward strand.
CGTGTGTTAGTGTCCGTGGGCATGGTGTATGTATATGTTTGTGAATCCGAAAATATGTTTGTGTGGATATGCTCTGTTTGTATAGAATCTGTGTTCAATGTGCATTTGCGTGACATGAAAGTGGCACGTGCATATAGATTCTGAGCGTTCAGTGTTCAAAGGCATGCCTTGTATGAATATCAATGATGCATACATGTTTTTTGTGCAATAGTACAACTGTTTGCACAAATCTAAGCATCTGAACATGTAGAGTATAACAAGCGTTGCATAAATTTAAAGTAAATACCATGGAAAAAGGTTGTGTTACCTTCAAGTTTTGTCTGTCTTCTTCTTTCTTTACTTTGCCTTCATTGCCTTGCTGCTTGCTTTTGTTATTGTTGCTGAGTAAATGGAAAAAAGTTGGGGCCTTTTTTTGTTTGATGGTGAAAAGGAGGAAGTTTCTTTGCTCTGGGGTTGGAAAAAAAAAAAAACTATTCTCTCTTGTTTACCTGCTGGGGTATTTGTGTTTTCTTTGAGAATGGTCTGTTGTGGAGGAGTTGTGATGAGAATGGTTGTTGGAAGGTCTCGGGTATTTGAAAAAGTCTGATTTTTTTTGTGTATTTTGGGCTCTAATTGGGGGTGGCCCACCTCTGGTTTATAAGTCTCATATTGCCTCCCATTTTAAAATAATAATATTATAAAATAAAATATAATAAAAAGACATTTTAATTTCTGTCATTTTCTCTTGTCTGTTTCTCCTCTTCACCCTGCAACATCACCACACCAGACTAAACAAATACAGCATAGACTGAATGCCCAAAACCCACAATGATAGCCAAACTTAGCCATACTGAAATCCCAAACCACCTACGACCGCAGCCAGACAGCACAAATGACTGCCACCGAAGGCCCAAATCATCAACCTCAAGCTTAATTTCCTTACACCAATGACCTGCCGCCTCAACCCAAATCTACAACACTGTGACCCACACTGCTAGGGGCGGAGCCATGTATATGGCCCCCGCCCAAATTATATATAACAATTTTAATGTTTTCAAAATTTAGCTTACAAAAATAAAATTTGGCTTCCCAAATATTTGAATTAATCCAAAGATGCTCTTAAAAAAAATGGTTTAATAGTTATAGAGACAACTTTATTTTTCACAATTTTATTTTTTATTGTAAAAATGTGCTCTTATATCTATTAAATATTTAATAAAGTTTAATACCAAACATGTTTGAATTTATCTTTTTCAACCTGTTATGAGACAATTAACAAATCATTGACTCATTATAAAAATCTTATTACTAAAACTATACACGAAATGTTTCTTTAGTTGCCACATAATGGTTTAGAGCAAGATCGCTTCAAATATGTTTATAGCATAACTTATTTCTCTAAGTTTTGGATCATTCATGTGGGGCCGGAGAATTTGGTATCCCCGGCCCATTTCATATCAAGCCCAAGGCCCATGCCGAGGAGGAGGAAACGCCCAAGGACGAAATGCGAAAATTCAAATTGCCCAGGAACCTTGCCGAGGACAACCCTGTCCTCGGCAAACTGAGACCATGGAATTAGGAAGTAACAGGCCACCTAAAGCAGCCTTCCAGGGCATCTAAAGAGAAGGAACAAGTACAACGTGCCAACCGAGGAAGCATGGTGGAGGAGCAAGTCCATGATGAACTGTCACCTCCACATTAAATGCCCACAACTAACGTTATGGCCACATTAATGAGGAAATAACCCCTGAACAGTGAGTCTTGGTTGCTGCAGCCCGCAGAAAGAATGGGAAGGCAGCTGATGAAACAAGCACTCAAGTAGTGACCTGCTTGAGCGACAGATGTAGGGCTAAGATCCACTGAAAGGTGGTATATAATGTAAAAAAGCCCTCTTGAAGAAGGGATGGAAGAAGGAGGAGAAAAATGAGAAGTATTGATCACTGCAACAACCTGTAACAACAGAAAGGCTTTTGTAACCAATCACTAAAGAAATAGTAAGAACCTCCAGCTCCCAAGATGAGGGCCGAGGAACATTATTGCACATTTGAATCCATGTCAATGCTATTCAACCCATATTTAGCCATGCATAGCAATTGTATCCCTCACTAGGGCCTAGTTTTTGAACCTGCTCTCTACAAATTCATTATATTGGGCTAGCTGGGCTTAAATCCACTCACTCAATAGTAGAAGTGCTCAAAGCCAATCTCTACAATTGGCGCCGTCTGTGGGGAGAACTCGTGCATTAGTAAGGGCAACAACCAAGCATGGCAGGAATAAGCCCTCATCAAGCAGGCTCCCACCAGTCCGAACCGGTCAAATCTCAGCATCGGGGTAACTTCGCCAACCCTGAGCGCGATCGAAATGAAGAGAACGAAAGGTTTCGAGAGGGAAATGTGTACACCACTCAAACCAGCAGAAGCTACTCGCGTGGGGACAGTCATGTGCCCTAGGGATAAAACAACAATCGGGCTACCCAACAAAAGGAGGACAGGAGTCGCATGACCCAGGGGCAAAATGATGAGCAGGCCATACAGCGAGAGATAGATGACTTGAAGAGAACGTTGCACCATGCACAACAAAGGCGACCTCGACCTAGCCCTAACCTGCCTTCTGACGATGAAAGCGACGATGACTATAGGCGAAGGTCAAGAACTCCTCCAAGTGACACCTTCTCTCATGATGAAGATCACTACCAAGAGTGTAAACACAAGAGCCCATCTCCTAGGGGCTTAGGATACGACGCCATGAGCAGGGCACTGGACCAGCTATCCAAGTCGCCTTTCACACGCCACATTGAGGGGGCTACCCTTCCTCGGCGGTTCCAGTAGCCAACCTTCTCCATTTAAAACGACAAGACGGACCCCGTGGAGCACGTGAGCCAGTTCAACTAAAGGATGGCTGTCCACTCTAAGAATGAGGTGTTGATGTGCAAGGTTTTCCCTTCTAGCTTGGGTCCAGTGGCGATGAGGTAGTTCAATGGCTTGAAGACGAATTCCATAGATTCGTAATGACAACTGACCCAGGCTTTTGGCTCCTGCTTCGTCACGAATAGTGATAGGCCATAATCTGAATGACCCATTGTGATTAAACCAATTAATTAATTAGCCAAGTTATTAATTAATCAGTTTAACATGCAAATATGTGGAAGCACAAACAAATCACCAAATAACTAAATATGCAGCGGAAATTAAATGACACGGTGATTTGTTTACGAATGGAGAAAAATCTCGCGGCAAAAACCCCACTGGGTAATTTTCAGGTCACCACTCCCAAAACTCCACTATTATCAAATCAAGCGGTTACAAGTAAAGGAATCCCAAGTACCTTATCAACCTACAGTTGAACCCTTACCCCAATACCCAATTGAACTTGATCTGTAGTGACAATTCCCACCTTTGATGCACGGCTCCCAAGTACGTGACTAACCAATGCATGGATCCCAGTACGCGACTTCAAAACACTAACTTAAGGAAGAAAGGTTGGCTGCAAAGTTCTTCAATTCATCCTACACGATGAAGATCAGGAAGATACTTGGTCACAAAACCCTATGGTGTAGATACACAGCAACTTCTTCAGAGAAGATGAACTAGGTCAAGAACTTCGTTTTTTATCACAATTTGCTTGAACAGAGATTGCTCAATGATTTTACAACTTGTGTCACACTTGACGGCTTTTAAAACAATCCTTTTATATGTTTAGGGTTTGGAGAAAAGAATGCCCAAAAGCATATTCACGGATCCCAAGAAAATCAAATCAGAAAATCTAAAATTTTAAATCTCGACAGATAGCAGGTGTCGAGGTAGCTATCGAGAAGGTGTCGAGCTTTAATGAATTTGCACTTCAACTTGCTTTTTCTTGGACAGACTTGATGACTTCAACACTTGACCTTAAAACCTTGTTTCTTGAAATATTAAAAACACCTAAAACTACCCAATTACAAGTAGAGTGCGTTTTGTCAAAGGATTAGCCAATTTACATAAATAAGTGACATATGTTCTTAACAAGTGAAAACACATATGTTCTAACAATCTCCCCCTTTGGCAATTCGTGACAATACCATAACAAGCAAATAAACATATGAGAGAAGTCATAAATCACTAAACTCATATTCACTTGTTGAATACAATAAAATCTATCCTAACACAAACTCTTGAAAAACTTTTCAAGAAGAGAGTTTATGGCAAGTAGACTTTGACAACCTGTATTTCTGAAACACTTTAAACAAAACTCATTAAGGCATCTTGTGTGAAACAGAAATAATAGATTGCATACAAATATAAAGAACATGTGTATAAAGATAGAGAAGAAACAACACATGAAGAGAAAGGTGAAAGAAACATACATCCACATATATAAAGAAGTATAAGTACAATATATGTAAAAATGGTCAAATGACCTCATATACAAGATCAATGTATCTATAAAGAATAGAAAAGAAAAGATACATCAAAACCTCACTACAGTAGAGTTAGTATTTCCATTATCATCATCATCATCCTCATCCTTAGAATCTGAAGCTGCTGGAGTAGGTGGTGAAGGAGTAGCGTATGGAGCAAAACCACCCATGGTCGCCTACCGTCGTGCAATACGACCAACATGAACATTCACCTGATACAACTCAGCAGAGAGTGTATCAAGGCGAGTGTCCATGCGTTGCAGCTGCGCCATAATGTCTCCTAAAGATACATCGCCCATAGAGGAAGAAGGAGCTGATGTAGATGGAGCTGATCTGGATGGAGCCGAATGGGAGGAAGGAGTGGAATTCGTCTGTCGCGACCTAAACTGCGCCTCACTACGTTTTACGGTAGCGGCATCTATGGCACATATGTGTGTGAAGTGGTCGGACACAGGAAAGGGAATAGAAAAATGGCGTAAGATCCTCGTGATAGTGGAAGGAAAGATGAGCTTATCACGGGCCGCCAAATCAAGATGAACATCTATGATAGAAAGAATAAAGTGAGATGGAAAATCTATAGTAAGATGCTCAAGAAGAGATAACAAAAATCGAGCACGAGGCTCTGTGATAGAGTTGTAGTGAGAGAGAGGATGGAGTACAAACGTCATCACCATGTTTAGGAATCTAGGACCTTTAGCAAAAGGCCTACATGATGTGTACTGATGCTCACCACAATCAGTAGGGCGCTGACAAAAGGCAGAGATAAGCTCATCTTTGGACACAGTCCTCAGATGCTCACAAGAAAGATAGTTAGGAAACTTTATCCTAAGAACCCTAAGCACATCCGCAACTAGCTGCAATGTGACAGGGATGCGCATACCTCGAACGCGAGTGAAAAAGAGAGGTACTGAACGATCTATCCCATGCATATTGGAGTAAAACTCCTGAATCAGCACAAGAGGACAAGTGATCGGGATGTTACACAGTGACTCCCATCCCCTACTGTGAATAACAGAGGGAATGTCAGTATCGGCGAAGTCCGCCATAATGACTTGGCATTCCAAATGAACACCTCGTCGAGAAAAGTTCTCCGTAAATGCCTTGTGGGCATCTCCATCACAGAACTGAAGATTAAGAGGAGTAGAATTAGAAGAAAAGGAAGCTCCAGAACGCAAAGGGTTCTAAGTAGGAGTGGATTTACGTTTGGGTGCCATAGATACTACTAACGTAAAAGAATGAGAAAGGGATAGAGAGGGAGACAATCAAAAATGTCCCAACACAGTTCAAATAGATCAAATATATTGAACAAAAAGAAAGTATGCATGGGAATGCATGAGCATGTGACATGCAAAGCAAAAGGCATCATAGGCTCAGCCCAATCTAATCCTACCAGCACACAGCATAGAGCACACATCTAAATGCATGTAAATATCATTCTCATGCACATGGAATGCAATGTATGTCATTTTGAAAGCATTTAAGTGAAAACCCAACCCAAAATTTCAAGAAAAACTCATCAATTTTGAAAAACCCCAAAAATTTTCAAAAATCCTAAAAACTAGGTTTCAAAACATGCAATGCATGAAAAAAGGAAGGGAAAAATGAACTTACCAAGTGATTGAAACCAAGGGGAGGCTGAAATGGAAGAGGATTTAAAGATTTGAGTGAGAGAAAAGTGGTTGGGAGATGAAAAGCCTTTGGACAGATCAAGAGAGATCGAGGAATGAATGAAGAATCGTGAAAAATACTTTTATAGACACTTCAGTAATTCTCGACAGCTGAGGTGTCGAGAGGTATCGAGGAAGCTGTCCAGGAGGTGTCGAGGATTTGGCCTTCGATAGCTTCAGGTGTCAAGAGGTATCGAGGAATAATGAACAGTTTCGAAGCACAGAATCTCGATCGATCGACCAGGTATCGAGAAGGTATTGAGGAGACAGGAACTTTCTCGATCGATCCATCAGGTGTCAAAGAGGTATCGAGATTGCGATAAGAAAAAGGCCAGAGATGCTCGACAGATAACCAGGTATCGAGGAGGTGTCGAGACAGGTTGAAAAAGCAGTTTTTTGAGAAAAGAAAAACACAGACATGAATGCAATCCATCATACACCTCAACCAAAGATCCACTCAACATATAAAGCTCTCAAAATCATCTCTCAACAAAAATTTAAGCTCATGGATCCTCAAAAACACACACACACACACACACACACAACAAGTCTAACCAATTTTATTTTTTAAAAACAAGTTAAGACAGTTTAATAAGCATACATTAGCACATGTAAAACCTTTGTGATGGCCAAATCACATTATACCTGCACATGTATCAAAAGTAGCAAAGAATATTGCGTGTTATGTGTGGAAAAAAAACATCGCAAGATTGCATATGTGTATACATGTTATGACGATCTGAGATATGAAAAAATAACTTTAACTCACACACAATCATAACTGTTTGATGGGGACTATTACCTTCGAGGTACATCCTATAACTCTCACATCTCCTAGAATACACGCTTGCAACCATATTTAAAGCATTTTTGATCTTTTTACTTTTTATTTTCTTTGCATATTTTCTTTTATTTTAGCATACCATACATGGGCATATAAAAGAGAGAAAAAAAATACCCAAGATGTTAAGCATTTGACATCGTACTTTTGCTATGCCGAAACATACGAATGTCTTTGACATTGCACTTTTGCTATGCCGAAGCATACAAGTGTCTATGATACTGCACTTTTGCTATGTCGAAGCATACAGGTGTCATTTATGATTGGTAAGCAACAGTGGTGAGATGGTTATTTATGCCTTTCTTTTAAGATTTTCTAGTCCTACCCGTCAAAAAGAGTGATATGAGTGTTAAGTTTTAAGAGATAACTTAATCTTACTCATCACAAACAAGAGCCACAAAGCTCACTTGCTTAGTTGTGCATAGAGATGCTCATCTAAGCTACAAAAGATACAAAGTTTAGAAACTTTGTTTCAATGGCCATCCAAGGTACACAAGTACCAAAGTACACAAAACACACACTGTTTTTGTATTTTTCTGATTTTTCAATTTTTATTTTTTATTTTTATATATTAAAAACAAAAGTAAACAAAACTGAAAGTAAACACACAAAAACATGTTAAACAAAACAAAGCATAAAATTAGATTGACTCAACAAAAGTACAAAACACACAAGCAATGCAACAAACAAGAAAAGCAAGAAGAGAAAAGAAAGTGATGAAATCACTTAGAGTCCTTTTTCTTCCACACCTTGGAAGAACCTTTCCTTTGATTGAACCCTTGAACAGACGGTGAGGGGGAAGAATTAAAACCGTTCAAGTTCAAAAGGAACATGAGGGCTTTCAGAAGATCTCCAAGAGGAGCAAGAGAGAATTGAAGCTGATTTTGACTTCCAAATGCTATTATGCCGTTGCTCTGTTGAGTGGCTAGCCACTTATAGCAATTAGGTCGAGTATGACCGGCAACTCCACAATGATGACAGAGATGCTGCTTCTTTTGTTTAGGCTTTTGAGAGTTAGCCTTCTTAGTCCTAGGGTTTTTAGCATCTTTCTTATCTTAATTAGGGGGTGCTCCTAAGATAGATTTACCCTTATCTAAGTTCTCACCAGCTAATTCAGTTTTAACATCAATGTTCTCAATTTCAGTGTTATTAGCAAGAGAAACAAAAACAGTATTACTAGTAGAAGCAATATTAGAGAAAGAAAGACCATACCCTAAGCCTGTTCGATCCGAAGCAGTTTTCTGATTGCTCAACATCTCATCAAGCTTTGCACTTGAAGTCCTCTCCAATTGAGCTCTAACTTGAAACAGCTCAGCTTCAAGCTTCTTGGTCTTCTCAGCCAAAAAGTTGTTTTCAAACCTCAGTGCTCCAATAGTTTGATTCGCCTCATCAACTTTGTGGACAACTCTTCACAATCAAGTTCCACATCACTGAGTTTCTTGGTGGCCAGCCTATACAATTTCTCATGTTTCTCAGAGAGCTTGTAAAGCTTCTCATAGGCTGAATGGATATCATCTTGATCATCCATTTTCTCAAATTTGGACTTCACCAGTTCTTCTTCTTCATCCACTTCTTCAACAATCCCTTCAGTAGGATTGATTGTGGCAGTGAAGGCATTTAAGATTCCGTCATCCTCATTGTTGGAATCATCTTCGGGCTCAGTGTCACTCAAGGTTGCAGCAAATGTCTTACTCTTCCTAATGCTCTTGAGATATGTTGGGCATTCATGCTTCATGTGACCGAATCCATGACATCCAAAGCACTTTGGTCCAGCCAGAACAGTGTACCGACCGCCATCCTTAGTGTCCTTCTTCCCTTTGTCTTAGCTCTTAAACTAAGAAGAACTGGATTGTCTGCGATCCTTGTCGAAGTTCCTCCCATTGGCATTCTTCATAAATTTCTTAAACTGCCTTGTAATGTAGGACTTCATCTTAGAATCTTTATCATCGGAAGACTCATCTGTATTACTGCTCTTTGCCTTTAAGGCCATGCTCTTGCCTTTACCTGTTTTGCCAATCCTAGATAGTCCTAGCTCGTAGGTCTGCAAGTTTCCAACCAGCTCAGTCAAAGGAATTTTGTCAATATCCTTTAATTTTTCTATTGCCATAATCTTGGCACGAAATCTCTTAGGTAGAGATCTGAGCACCTTCCTTACAACCTTGGGTTCAGGGATGGTTTCCCCGAGATTGAAGGCTGAGTTCACTATGTCCTTTAGCTTGGCATAGAACTCATCAAACGACTCATCCTCCTCCATCTTAATTTCTTTAAAGCTTATAGTGAGCCTCTGAAGTTTTGAATCTTTGACAGCCTTTGTTCCTTTATTGGTTGTCTGGAGGATGGTCCAAGCCTCCTTAGCAGTTTCAGTTGAGGATATTTTCTTGAACTCCTCATTGGTGACTGCGCTAAATAGGGCATTTAGCGCTCTGCTGTTGAAGTTAGCCGTCTTGATCTTTGCGTCATCCCAATCGGCCGGTTCTTCTTTTGGCTTGGTCAAGCCAATCTCTACAGTTTGCCACACCTTCTCATCTAAAGACTGCAAGAAAGCTCTCATGCATACTTTCTAGTATGCATAGTTAGTGCCATCAAATAAAGGAGATATAATTAATGACTGTCCTCTATCCATGACAAGTAGGGGTCAATAGATCAACACAGCAAAGATTAAACCTAATCAGAGTGTGCCTACTCTAATACCACTTGATAGGCCACAATTTGAATGACCCCTTGTGATTAAACCAATTAATTAATTAGCCAAGTTATTAATTAATCAGTTTAATATGCAAATATGTGGAAGCACAAACAAATCACCAAATAACTAAATATGCAGCGGAAATTAAATGACACGGTGATTTTTTTACGAATGGAGAAAAATCTCGCAGCAAAAACCCCACCGGGTGATTTTTAAGTCACCATTCCCGAAACTCCACTATTATCAAATCAAGCGGTTACAAGTAAAGGAACCCCAAGTACCTTACTAACCTACAGTTGAACCCTTACCCCAATACCCAATTGGACTTGATCTGTAGTGACAATTTCCACCTTTGATGCACGGCTCCCAAGTACGTGACTAACCAATGCGTGGATCCCAGTACGCGACTTCAAAACACCAACTTAAGGAAGAAAGGTTGGCTGCAAAGTTCTTCAGTTCATCCTATACGATGAAGATCAAGAAAATGCTTGGTCACAAAACCCTATGGTGCAAATACATAGCAACTTCTTCAGAGAAGATGAACTAGGTCAAGAACTTCGTTTTTTATCACAATTTGCTTGAACAGAGATTGCTCAATGATTTTGCAACTTATGTCACACTTGACGGCTCTTAAAACAATCCTTTTATATGTTTAGGGTTTGGAGAAAAGAAGGCCCAAAAGCATATTCATGGATCCCAAGAAAATCAAATCACAAAATCTGAAATTTTAAATCTTGACAGATAGCAGGTGTTGAGGTAGCTATCGAGAAGGTGTCGAGCTTTAATGAATTTGCACTTCAGCTTCTTTTTCTTGGACAGACTTGATGACTTCAACACTTGACCTTGAACCCTTGTTTCTTAAAGTATTAAAAACACCTAGGACAACCCTGTCCTCGGCAAACCGAGACCATGAAATTAGGAAGTAACGGGCCACCTAAAGCAACCTTCCAGGGCATCTAAAGAGAAGGAACAAGTACAATGTGCCAGTCGAGGAAGCATGGTGGAGGTGCAAGTCCATGATGAACTGTCACCTCCACATTAAATGCCCACAACTAACGTTCTAGCCGCATTAATGAGGAAATGACCCCTGAACAGCGCAGCCTTGGTTGCTACAACCCGCAGAAAAAATGGGAAGGCGGTTGATGGGACAAGCACTCAAGTAGTGACCTGCTTGAGCGACAGATGTAGGGCTAAGATCCTATGAAAGGTGGTATATAATGTAACAAAGCCCTCTTGAAGAAGGGACGAAAGGAGGAGGAGGAAAATGAGAAGTATTGAGCACTGCAACAACTTGTAACAACAGAAAGGCTTTTGTAACCAATCACTAAAGAAATAGTAAGAACCTCCAGCTCCCAAGAGGAGGGCCGAGGAACATCATTGCACATTTGAATCCATGTCAATGCTATTCAACCCATATTCAGCCATGCATAGCAATCGTATCCCTCACTAGGGCTTAGTTCTTGAACCTGCTCTCTACAAATTCATTGTATTGTGCTAGCTGGGCTTGAGTCCACTCACTCAACAGTAGAAGTGCTCAAACCTAGTCCCTACAATTTATATTTTTGAAAGTTTTATTAGTTCAATTGAATGATTTTTTACTTACTTTAGTATAAAATTTGATAATTTATATTGAAAATGAAACTTTTTAAGAATTTCACAGTAAAAATGAATTTTATTTTATAAAAGATCACTGTCAAACATAATTTTGATTGAAAATACTAAGCTTTTTTTGTTGTTGTTGAATGTGTGTATATATATAACTTATCAAATAAAAAAGTGTGTATATAATAAAAATAAAAATAAAAATAAAAAAGCATGTACATGTATATATATGTGTGTGTGTGGGAGTTGGTTTTGATAAATATATTAGTACCGCAACTTGTCCCCCAAACAAAAATTCCTGGCTTCTTCCCTACACACCGCCTATTCGCAACACCACCATGCCGCTCAACCCAAGACCAATGCTTTTGAGCTGTGGAGGTGGACAGGACATTTCATGGAGATTTCAGATCAGCTAAGGTGGAGCACAGAAGGAAGGGATTGAAAGGTGATAAAACACATGTATTCGTTCAAGAGGTGAAATTGTTGGCCAAGAAAGAAATCTTAAATTTGTTTGTTCTGTTAAAATTTCTTGGGTTACCTTAATTGAAAATTCTTAGATACTATTGTAAATAAATCCTATCATAAATTTAATGAGTGGATTCCACCACAAATGTGAGAGAAGAAAGTACACCATTCTCCGTTCTCCAATACCAAAGAATTACTCCACCTTAATATGGTGGGTTTTGAGTTTTGAGTTTATGTTGAATAATTTATTCGACTTGACTTTTTTTTTTTTTTTTAATAACAGTTGGATTAATTTTTCTTCCACATGTCATCTATTTAAAAATGGGTAGAAACATGAGACTTATAAACTGAAAGTGAGTCACTCCCCTATCTTTGGGGTTTTGGAGGGGTTGAAGGGCTGCTGTTTTGTGAAGGTAGAAATGGCCAAATGGGAAGGGGGCGGGATTTAAAAAAAATAAAGAATGAGAATAAAAGAATTTAAAGTATCGTCAGACTAAGTTTGCTGATGACTAGAATGAAACAAAGATATCCAATATCAAACACCAAATCTGCCATCCTGTATTCGCCTACAAGAAGTCAGGCCCAAGCCTAGATTTCAATCCACTTGATCATTACAGTTTTTTGTTATTGCTAACCCTAAACTAGGCCCAATATCTCAGCTTTAGAATATAATATTACCATGGATAAGAGCTGGGTTCAAGTTTTTAGGTGTGAGCTTCACACACACACTAGGATTAAGAAGTGAACCTAGCAAAATTTGAGTCACTCTTGTTTATCCATTCAAATTTTAATTTTTTTTTTTTAATGATTCAATAGTTACAACAACTAAGAAGAATTTGAATCTTAGAAATTTCCGTCAAAAACACAATGAGATGTGACTTGAATGCTTAAACTACAAAGCCCTTGGCATTAATCCATTCAGATAAGATATTATAAAAAAGAAAAAAAATTCAAGTAATTAAGTATTTAAAATAATTAGTATTTTCCTGCAATCTTAATTTTATTTTCGAGCAAAATATATAACAACGTAATGAATAATATGGTGTTTCTTATATTCCTACATTCACTTTTTTAAAAACAAAAAAAAAAAAAAAAAAAAAAAATTGTCAAATTTCCTTCATATAGGTAATGTCCTCTTTGGCCTTTTGTAATTGACCCTCAACATCTTGCAAGCGGTTAGTTTGATCCTCAGCTTGCTTCCTGACCACGGCTAGGTCAGAGACAGCAGTATCCCTGGCCCTCGCCATTTCTGCCAGATCCTCGGTCGCCTTTTTCAGGTCGGCCTCAGATCTCTTAAGAGTATTGGCCGCCTCCAGGAACTTGTCGCGCTCTTGCGCTAAGGCATTGCTATGATCATCAACCTCTTCGCCAACCTGAAAAGGGCCTGGATAGCCTGCCAGTAAAAACAAGTAACTCTGTAAAGAGAAAGAAAGATACTAAGCGACAAATTTTTAGTAAAATGAATAGGTGCCAAGGGACCTACCATGCCTAGATATTTCTTAAGGTCGAGGACAACCTCTACCCCACTCATTTTCTCTAACTCGGCCATTTCAGTGGGAAGAAGAAGAGATTTCTCTAGGGCCTCGGCCACGAAAGCCCCCTCGTCTCCTTGAGACTCCCGTATCGACGCGTTATCCATTAGGGGCTGATCATGGAGCATGGCAGCAGGCAGCCAGGCTTGAGCCTTGGGCTGCTGGGTGGCCTTCTTGCTCTTCCGTTGATCACCGAGCTTCAATTGTTTTGGAGGTCTGCGAGTCCTACCCTCCTCGGGCGAAGAATGAGATTTGCTCCCGTCCATTGGCTCCTTACCCTTTGAAAGTCTTTTCCTTTTCGGGTCAGGAGACTCAGTAGGAGGGGCTGTTACTGTAGGAACGGAGGACGACCTGGTTTGCATGGTTAGAATCTGGGGCGAGGTGCTGGGGGCTGGGGCTGCGACTCCCCTGGTACATCCTTCTTGGAACCGCCTTCAAGCAGGTCAAGAAGATTGGTTTGGGGCTGTCTTTTAAACCCATCTCAGCCTGAGTACCAACTCTTAAGGACTGGAGATCGGCTTCGGACAAGTGAGGATCTCCTAGGTCACCGGGAGGATCCTCGGACTGATCAACTAAGTCAAACACACTATATTCGTCCTCGGAGGAACTCAGTTCAACCACCTCCCTTGCTTTTTAGATGGTCCTTTTCGGCCACCGTTACTTGCCGGGATGAAGAGGGACCTGATAGCGGAATGCCTTCAGGTATATAAGACCCTCAGTAAAAGCAAAACCGCTCTCCACCACGGTAATCTGCGTAAGCGAGGGTCACGAGCTCTAATTACGTGTTTCGGAACTGGGAATGACGTCTGAGCTGGGTCGCATCCGAGGATTTTATGAGCAGCTCTGACTTGGTTATCAGGTTCGTTCAAGAAAAGTTCCGACCTGAGAACGGTTTCCAAATCTGCTTTGTTAATCAGGTGGAAATGACGTCAAAGGCGTGTGGATCTCGAAAAGAAAAGCGAAATTCCTATGGTTAATCAACCAAGTCGAGTATACAGGTATAAAACTTGAAAATGCTGAGACCTAGATTATCTTGTATTTCGGATGCCCTACCTGGCTCCCCCTCTACCGTTGGGCAATGAAAGCCGTCTGCCACTTCCTGACACTATGAGGAAATCTTGGTTCAAACCCTTATTGGAATCAGGAAGACACTGGATAAGACGAACCCTATCGTCCCTTGTCTTCATATAATATGTCTTACCCTTCAGGTGATGAAGGTTGTAACACCAATTCACATCATGGTGAGTCAGTCTCAGCCCCATTTTCTCATTCAGGGTATCTACACACCCTAGTATCCTAAATACATTCACAGCACCCTGAGTAGGAGCCAGGCGGAATGCCTAAGGTAATTGAGGGTCACCGGCCTCATAGGGATTCTCATCCCTCCTTCTACAAAAGCGACTATTGGGATCACGACCTCACCCTCTCTCCTCCTAAGGTACCACTCTCCTTCTTCACAGTACTTCAAATTCACATTATTGGGTATTCCATAGTCGACAATGAATTTGTTCATCATCTCATCGGACTCGACCAACTTCTTAAACTTACCCATTCCCCAAAGACAACTAAAAGTTCTAAAAGAGAAAAGGAAGATTGAAATCAAGGAAATTTGGGATCGCTAGAAAAAGAAGACTTACAGAAGTATGACGATACTCTTCAAATAGTGTGCAAGTCGAACCAGATTCAAACTATATGCATCAATAATTATAAGCGCGAAAATGATGAAACTAGGCGGTTCAAACAGGTATTTATACTCCCCTTAGGTTCCCCAAATGAAACCGCTTGCTCATAAAAGCAAAAGATCATGCCGTTGAAAGTGGGAAACGTGGTGCCACCAAAATTTAATGTGGGCACCATTAAGTCTTGAAACGCTAAAAACGCGCATCGGGCAGTCAAAAAGCTGCCAGCGTCAGTACAAACCAAAGAGGGGCAACTCATCTGGAGGCCCGCAGGTATCAAAACCCTCCTCCCCGTCTGAGGGAACGTGCAGCAGGGTTTTGAGGGGCTATTGTGGGCCCATGGGCCTGATAGCCTCGGCCCATCATGTAGCAGGCCCAAGGCCCAGCCGAGGAGCACAGGCTATTCAGGGCAAAGTGAGGGGAAAGCCTTTTTTCCCAATCCACCCAGGACCACCTTATCCTCGGCCTGACAAAGGTATTTTGGGGAGAGACTAACCCCAAAGTAAGCTGTCACTCTCCATTTAATGCATCAACTAACCCCCCTGGCCGCATTAATGGGGAGTAACCCTTGGCAGGATAACGTTGATCAGAGTGAACCACTTGAGTACCGATAAGGCCTCTGATGGGACGGACGGCCAGAAAAAGGCAAATAGATGATCAACAGATGGAAGGAGGGATAGGAAGATAAAACTATAAAAGAAAAGCTAGTAAAGTAAAAGGGGGGGGGGAAAGAGAGAACAATAAGGCCTCCTGGCCGGGCCGAGGAGCTCCCCCATTTGTAAAAACACTCTTACATTTTTTATAAGAAAAGTTCATGCATGGTGATCGACGGCCAGCACCTAAACCTTCAACCCACTCTCTATAAATTTATTTTTGGGCTAGTTGGGCTGAAAACCCATTCGTATCAGGGTCAATCCAATTGGTCCCTACAAGTATCATTCAATATACGTATTAAATTAACTTTAATTTATGACCATAGAGCAATAATTAATAAATTCATTTCAAAATTTCATATTATTTTTATTGAAGTGAAAACTTCATAGTAATTATTGCAAATTGCTAAAGTCACTTTTTTTTTTTTTTTTTTTTTGTGTTTATAAACTAAAGTGCTAATAAATGTGTATGATTAGTGAAATTTCAATAAATAATAAATAATTATTTATAAATTATCTTTATGTGTTAGTTACATATTATTTATAAGATTCATATAGTAAAATTTGTAATTTTTTACGTTACTCTTGCATTTTTTTTTTCCATTATAATAACTTCTCTAATTTCAATCACAAAAACAAAACCTTTCTAATTTCTATGGTTAGTAAATACATGTATTACATCATATATTACACATATGTACAATTAAAAAAATAAAAATAAATAAAACTCATTCATTGTATGAAACAAAAATATTTTAAAAGTGCATGTTTCGTATAAGTATACCTAAACATATAAAACACGCATGCATCAAACTATTTCGTATTATATTTGTATAAAAATACGTCAACTTGGCTTAAGTTCAATACTTTTATTGACAATATAATTATTTATTTTGTCATTATATACAAAAATTAAATTACAAAAAATCAATATTTTTAGTTCCATAGTTTACTATTTATATCAAACATCAATATTCATCTATTAAGGATTTTCTATACTTTGAATGATTATATCTTCTTATATATGTATATATCATGTACATTTGTGTATTAGATTTTAACTCAAATAATTTTTTTTTAATATTATAATGATATAGTGCAACAT
>NW_027070161.1:300855-341521 GCF_002906115.3 Quercus suber
GTGTGTAGTTTTACCATAGGTTTGGGTCCGAGGACCATGCAATACCTTGACTCTGTCTACCACTTCTATTTTTCCTGTAAGTATTAGATATAATGGTGTGTGTAGTTTTACCATAGGCTTGGGTCCGAGGACCATGCAATACCTTGGTTCTGTCTACCACTTCAATTTTCCTGTAAGTATCTAGTTTCCCCATAGGTTTGGGTCCGAGGACCATGCAATACCTTGGTTCTGTCTAGTACCCAGGTATAATGGTGTGTGTAGTTTTACCATAGGTTTGGGTCCGAGGACCATGCAATACCTTGGCTCTGTCTACCACTTCAATTTTTCTGTAAGTAGAGGTTTGTCCTCAAATCACTTTACTGGAGATGATTCCTCTTTGTGTCAGATTATGATCTTTACACGTGGCATTGACCTCACCTCCAACTCGAGGCCCCATCTTTTTCATTTATGAAATGCCCTTTGTCTGTTCGTATTCCGCGCTTGACGCTCCGGTGCGCGAAACGCGCCTTCATTAATGTCCTCGTAAATTAACACGAGTCCAACCGTCCGTGACCTCCTTGGAAATTGGCGACTTCATTACTAACCCAGCTGATAATACTCTTTTCGAATTCTGCATGAATTAATTCTCACCAACCCCCATCCCCTATATAAATTGAGGAGATGGTTCCTCCACAACCCATGGACCTCTTAACACAAACAGAACAAAACATATTCTTCCAACCTCCCATGCCCTTTTAATAACCCCGCCGGAATTGTTACCGGGATTGGCAGAAACCAGTATGGCCGCAGCCCCCACTGGGCTTTCGGTGCGGCAGAATCTAGGCGTAACCCTGATGGCGCCCTTCAAGGCGTCCCAGAGGGGTGTTGTTAGAGAACCTAATGTCTTTCCCCGGAGCACACCCCCGACGAGGAAGACGTGCGAATTCACCTCATGGGCGGTGCTAGAGTGTTGCCGTCTCCAACGGCCAACACTCGAGAGGGCCGGAGAGAATCGAGGGAACATCACGGGGGAGGGTATCCCGGAGCCCCTGCATCTACTCCTCTCTTTGTTCCAGCTCCGCCTAGCCGATGAGGGAGTTGTTGGGGGCCTGGGAGCATGATTGCCCTTCACCTCCTCCGCCGTGTGTCAAGCTCTCCCATTCTCTTGGTGCCAAATAAAAGCACGAGTTGACACTTCCCTCCGGCTAGCTTCTCCTTAGGGCGGCACCACCTGGGCCTCTGATTGTAGAAATGACTGGTGGTATTAGCTTGTAAATTTGCTTGTAAAACAGGCCTACCTGAGCCTTTGATTGTAATCTGTAACCTTTCTTTTCATGAAATGACAATAATAATATCGAGGTCTTTCATTTTTTTTTTTTGTTGTCGAACCTTCTATATATATATTTTTTTCAACTTACTGTAAAACGAGCACTTAGAACTTAGAGCGCTTGCCTGGTGCGCCGGCCAGCACCCTAATCCTTTCCCACAGACGGCGCCAATTGTAGGGACCCAATTTGGATTGACCCTGAATACGAATGGGTTTTCAGCCCAACTAGCCCAAACAATAAATTTATAGAGAGTGGATTGAAAGGTTTAGGTGCTGGCCGTCGATCACCATGCATGAACTTTTCTTATAAAAAATGTTAAGAGTGTATTTACAGATGGGGGACGCTCCTCGGCCCGTGGCCAAGGAGGCCTTATTGTTCTCTCTTTTTCCCCCCCCCCCTTTTACTTTACTAGCTTTTCTTTTATAGTTTTTATCTTCCTATCCCCTCATTCCATCTGTTGATCATCTATTTGCCTTTTTTTCTGGCCGTCCGTCCCATCAGAGGCCTTATCGATACTCAAGTGGTTCACTCTGATCAACGTTATCCTGCCAAGGGGTTACTTCCCCATTAATGCGGCCAGGGGGGTTAGTTGAATGCATTAAATGTGAGAGTGACAGCTTACTTTGGGGTTAGTCTCTCCCCAAAATTACCTTCGTCAGGCCGAGGATAAGGTGGTCCTTGGTGTGGATTGGGAAAAAAAGGCTTTCCCTCACCTTGGCCCTGAATAGCCTGTGCTCCTCGGCCTGGGCCTCGGGCCTGCTACATGATGGGCCGAGGCTATCAGGCCCATGGGTCCCACAATAATAATGATAGTTTAAA
Organism: Quercus suber; assembly: GCF_002906115.3. Classification (NCBI taxonomy): domain Eukaryota; kingdom Viridiplantae; phylum Streptophyta; class Magnoliopsida; order Fagales; family Fagaceae; genus Quercus; species Quercus suber. The sequence goes on from NW_027070161.1 coordinate 302,982, forward strand.
AGAGAAAATTGATGAAAGACTAAAATCAATTGAAAGATCCATAATACACACTCAAAATGATAGTTTGGCAGAATTAAATAAAAAGATAGAAATTTTAAATTTACCCTTAGGTATAGACAGAAAAAGAGATATATCAGTTTTAAATACTACTGCAGTATCTAGATAATGAGAACATTGACAGACATGATAGATATATTATTTGCCATAAATGTAAAAAAGATGGACATACTAAAAAACAATGTGCTAGACAGAATAAAATTGCTAAACAAATCAGTATGTTAGAATTTGAAAATGATACACTAAATAAATTAATGGAAATATTTAATGTTAGCCAAAAAGAGATAGATCAAGTTAAGGAAAAGAAAGAACTAAAATCAACCAACCCACTTAAAGTCAATAAAAGAAAAAGAAAACAAAAAGACATAGTAATGAAACTAATAAAAAATTCACCTAGTCACTTAAAAGACAAAAGAGACTATTTACTAAAGCTGAAAGATTCCATAGATATACCTATTACTTGTATTAAGTGTAAGAAAGATGGTCACCATGTTACGGAACGCGGAAAGAAAGAAAAATCTAAAGATAAGAAAGAAAAGACAAAAATAAAACAAGATAAAGTAAATATAAAACCTGTAACTAGACAAGACTTAATGACAGAAGCAAAAATAATAAAACAAGAAATTAAAGATACTAAAGAAGATAATCACATAGATATAAATGAAGAGAATATTATAGAAATAATAAATTTAAAAGAATTTTCTAAACCCATGATAGACCCACCTTTATTAGAAAAAGATGATGTCAATAAACAAAATTTCTTGAGTTTAATTGACAGAGTAATCTTTCAAAAGTGGCATACAGAAGTTACTTTAGCAATTAATAAAGAGTTCTCCTTGACAGAAATCACATTAACAGACTTAGGTACTCATAACATGAATTGTATACAAGAAAGATTAATTCAGACCAATGAATTAATTAATTATAAAGATATATGTGTTAAAGTTATTTAAGATCTTTCTTCCAAAGTTGTTTTAAGAAACTCTTCTATGGTCTTGAAAGAGATAGACGAAGGAATTAAAACTAATGTAATTAATGTACTTCTTGATTCCATCCTACCTTCTATCCCAAAAGAAATTCATTTCCCCTATAATGTCATTATCTTACAGGATACTAATAAAGAAACAATCTATGGAATTGAAAGAAGTTTGTCAATTTTAGAGATAGAAATATCACTTGTTCACCAATTAACAGATAAGGACACGAAAAAGTCTAAACAAGATATAGAGACAGGGATTTCTTCTGATATAGTGACAGAGATTTCTTTTCTTATTACCTTTTTGCATGGGCACCAGCATATAGTCCAAACACCTTATGAAAAGGAAAGTACAAAAGATAGAACTATGCTTACAAGTTCCTTTAGTCAATATAAATGGACTAAACAAACTGACAAATTGACAGATGTTTTGATAAAAGAAGTTCTGATAGATTATTTTTTACTAATCATTAAAGAAAATATTAATTGTGATAATTTCTTGAACAAAAACAAATTTAATTTCTTCACAGGAAAAGATAATTATAAGTCTCTGGCAGATTTTCCCCATACTATTTTAGTAGTTGATAAAAGACTCTATGAAGAAGCATTATTTCACATATTTTCGCAGAATGAGATATATAGTAACACATATAAAATGGATAGAATCATGACAGATTTTGTGAAGTTTTTGGATTCTAGTCCCTCTAACATTGAAAAACTTAATTATAATTACTCTTATACCACTACTCAGCAAGAGCACAAAGGTGTACAGAAAAAAGTTTGTTCTATTGTATATGATTTAAAAAAGGACTTTTTTCCAAAATATTTTAAAAGGACTTTACAAAAAGACATTGACAGAATAGTTTTTGAAATAAATTTTACAAAAGCTTTGCAAGAAAGTATTTATTCCCAAATTTATATCTCAAAACATAATCTTTTTCCTAAAACCCATTTGCAGACTACTATAAGTAAAAGAACCTCCCAGACAGACATGAAAGGAAAGGGCGAGGCACCAGTGGTGCAACCCAAATCCCGAAAGCCTTCAGTAAGGATTTCGGATATGTATGAAGGCGTCTCAATAGAGACAATATCCCTTCAGGATACGTTGCTAGCAGAGGCAATGTATTCATGTGGTGAAAACAGTGTAATTCTGCAAAAAGTGCTCCGTACTGATCTCATGTTTTAGGATGGAGAATTTACAGACCTTCCTCTTCATATAAAACTACTTCTTGATAATTTACAGGCAGCTTTTACCCTCAGACAGAAACCCTTATTCCAAAAGACCCTTCAGGCTTTGGAATTACATCTTGTTAGCACCGGGGCATTTATTGAAGCACTCGGTGGTCAACTCCCTGGCAAGGAGGATGGAGATTCAAGCTCCACAAAGACAGAACTACAGTCTCTAAAAAGCTATCTTATGGGAACCGGCTTTTCAAAACTCCACCCTAAGATTCAGCAAAAAACAAGGCTTGCCATTAGAAATTTACCCCCTGAAATCCAATAGAATATATTAACCTCTAGAGATTTAACTAGTTCTTATGACAGATGGATGTATCTTTTTAAAGTATTAATCTCTACAGCATTTATCAGAATAGAAGACATGACAGACGACACATGGCTATCTCATAAAGCTACATGGTATGAGAGTTTTGGAGATGCAGACAGAGTCTATGAAGGAACAGGAGACAGATACAATCCTTATCCGATATTACTTATCAATACAGAGACAGAGGATCCAGTAATCCGTGATCCTTTATGGTTATCTGAAATGATAGAAGCAGGGTTTATTAGCAAATTAATCATAACTTCTGTAATTCAGATTAGTTTATTGCCCAAAGTCATCCACGAAGCAGCCGCACAGATTGGAGGACTTAATTATATGAAGATGGTAATCTGAAGTACTCTTCCAGCTTAGGACACTAGCTATTATATGGAAACTCAACCAGCACATATTTTGGTCCTTATCCATGATTGGGATTGTATCCCTGAATACAATTGGTATACAGGAGATACTTATTTATCACTTGATGATCTAGGTGCTCTGGCTCAAGAATATCTAATTTCATGTGTAACAAGATTTATGAAGTACAAAAAGAATTAGACAGATGTTTCTAGTTATATGGCTACACTGACAGGATAGCTGTGTATGGTCCAAGACCTTCAGCAAGAAGTCTTATTGGGAAAAGAAGGATTGTTAAGAATCCCAGATTGATGACAGCAAAAGATCGTGTTCCTGTTTTCCTTTTTATTTCATACTGTGCTCTATGTAATGATTATAGAGTGCTCCATAAGCATGAACAATATGAGGACAACTCTGATCCGCTAGATTATGATAACTATGCGGATATAGATTGATTAATAGACAGAATGCTTTCTTGAACAGACAATGGTGATATATCACTATTCACCAGACAGATTACTATTCACTGGCGACAGATTACTATATACCAGCATGCGTAAAAAGCTTCTAGATAGATCCAATACAGTCCAGACAAATACAGACAGATTTTTAAGTCACTACTGTTCACCAGCACGCGTTTCCTGACAGATTCCCAGATAGACTACTATTCATGAATAGTAAAACTTTTGCTGTTCACAGATTCTACCGACAAACTAACTTGAGTTCACTTTACTTAACTCAGGTTAATTTTGAAGCTTACCATAGTTTATTTCATCTATAAAAAGACAAACTCTCAAGGCAGAAGATAGGTTCCAATTCTCAGGTCCAAATTTCCAGTTTAAAGCTTAGGTCCAAGATAGCTCTCTCCCTCCAGAAAGACTTTTGTAATCCTTTCTCTTGTAATCTTGTAACCCTTTCCTTCAGACAGATATAATCTTGTAACTTTTTACAGATTTTACTTTGTAATCCTGTAACTCTTCAGACAGTGTTTTATTTTCAAATTTAATCAAAGACAGAAGTATTTTCAAGTAAGATTTTATAGTTTCTGTTTGCATATTCCATACTCTGTTTTAACTTATTTTTGAATATATCTACTTTGCTATTTTCTTCTTTATCATCTATTTTATCATTGTTTATGCTTCTATATTACTGCTGTGCTCTCTCCTGGGTAGTTAATGGTATCAAAGCCATGGATGGTAGATGTATGAGTTTTATTTCTTTGCAATTAAGAAGTTACTAGGAACTCATATTACTACAAAGCCACTACTTGCACCTTGATACCGTTGGTCCGCCTTAGATTCGTTGGCAATCCATAGTTTCGCGTTGGTCAGCCCATTTTGTTAACCGACGAATTGGCGTGGTTTGGGTGGTCCCGCAATGGAACTTTCCCGAGGAGGTGGTCTCGATAGCAAGGATACCAGTGGTTAGTAATAGTTTTGCCAGTAATTATTAATTGCTTAGAAGTAGAATGAATATGTTTAGTCGCTCATTATCTGTTGCTAGGACACACTTAGGTCAAGCACACACTAATCTGAACATGGAAAATGATAAAATAGTTAATTCTGAGGAATATAGCATGCAAGATATAGACAAAAATTTGTTAGAATGGAATAAATGGAATATACCAATAAAGAGAGCTGACAAAATCTACAAACATACTTCTTTTTCTAAATTATCCTTTTTGACAGATTATACTATAAAAACTGTTGAAAGAACTTACTCTTTACTCAATGAATATGAGACAATTCAACTATTTTCGATAGACTCAATCAACAGACATAAAGAAAAATATGCATTTTTACATGTTGGTTTGGTTCAAGTAGCTGTTAAACCATTAACAAGAGAAGCCTTAAATGCAAGTATTTTACTTTGTCTAAGAGATGACAGACATTTAAGATTTAATGACTCACTTTTAGGAATGATGGAAACAAGTTTACATAAAGGACTAGTATATTTTTATTGTTATCCTAATTTTGCTTTAAGTTTATCTGACAGAAATATTATGGATGCTTTAACTTTGAATATAAAGACAAATGGTTATAGAATTTATTATAAACTTATGAAAACCACTCTAGACCCTCAATCCATAGTTAACCTTTCCCCTAAAGGCCATAGTCTCCTTTTGCAAGCCTCAACCTGAAATACCAGATTGTGTGTACCCCGACAAATACAATGGAAAGATATAACCCTTCCTGAAAAATGGCAATTAGAGACTATTGCTCCCATACCAAAGATAGAAAATACTGAACCAGATTTCATAGCCCAAAATACAGATGGTACATTATTATTTCTTTCAATAATAGTGACAGACAAACTAACAGCCTTATTAGACCCAGCAGTTCATCAAGCAGAAAGACCCCTATGATGTTTACCCCTAGAAGCTCTTTTTTCTCTAGGACACCTTTCTATGATTCCAGACCTTTACCTCCCCAAAATCTTCCTCCAGTCATACACCTTCCACCTATAAACACCAATAGAACTCCAGTAAAGACTGAACCAGCTTATTATCCAACAGAAACCACACAACCAACCCCTAATGTTCATCAGGCCCTTTATGAGCCCCAACCTCAACTTGACTCTCCTACCCACATAGATATATTGGGATTTACAGATGATAGTCAAATTAATGTTTTAGCCAAGGAATTTGTTTTAGATAAAGAATTACTAAAATATGACTACTTAAAACCTGAAAATAGTGACAGAAAAAATAAATTTTTTGAAAAATATAATGAACAAGAAAGGATAATTTAAGAACCAAATATTATGAAATGATGACAGACATACAAACACAGTTTAGTTTCTTTGACTTTTGGACTATCACAACAAAAAGATAAGTGTAATAGAGAAAACATTGTCATGGACGAAGACAGAAAATCAGGATAAAGTATATCAAACTTATCCACCTTTTGAATCAATTATATTAAACTAGAATAGTGGAGTCCAAGTGTTGGCTACTCCTATTAAAAGACCTAGTCTAAGTGATGATAATAAGAACCTAGATAGTATAATTCAACAGAATAATTATACTAATACCTATCTAAAATCAATTGGTCAAAAGCTACAAGACATAGAAGACAGAATAACATCCCCTTCCACTTCCATAAAAAAAGAAAATGCATCTAATACCCCTTTGTTTATCCCACATGAAATACCTCCTCACCTTAGATCACCTTTAAAGAGACATATGACAAAAAAAACTGATGATTTACTTAATGAAATAAATAAAAATTTAGATTTAATGAAATTAGAATCACTAAAAGAAGCAGAGCCATTAAAAAATAGGCGAAAATGCACTTTTGGTCCCTACATTTTGGACCTATTCTCAATTTGGTCCTTAAATTGATTTAGCTCCTAAGTCAGTCCCTGATTTTTAAAAATCGTTTTTAAAATAGTCCCTACCGTTAATCCAGTGACAGAAAATGCTGAGGTGGTAAACGGCGTGTCCTATTTGCTGACATGGCGCTGACATGGATATTAAAATATTATTAAAAATGTCACGTCAGCATTTATGTCAGCGTTTTAGTGACAAGTCAGCACTTTAATTAATAAAAAAATAAAAAAATTTAAAAAATTAAACTGAAAAAATTCAAAATCATAAACAAAAAAAAAAAAAAAAACTTTTTAGCTTCTCTCTTTCTCTGTGTTTGTGTCTGTTACTTTCTTCTTTTCGTTTCCTTTTTTTTTTTTTTTTTTTTTTTTTTTTTTTTTTCAGATCCTCTCTTTCTCTATCTCTTCCATTTTCTTGTTGGTCACGCGGACGAGGTACCGAATGAACTCCAATGAGACTATGACGGACTCGATGGTCCCCAACGGAACCTCCAGCCGGATCGAGCAGCGGATCACGACGATCACGCGTTTGTTGTTCGCGTTAGTTATGCCGGATTCTCTGAACCTGGCCGACCTCACCGTGGAGACCAGCGACTGAGCCAAGGTGAGGTCTTTGCACTCCACGGCGACGATGAGTGGTTCGAAGCGGAGGATGAGTTCGGACTCGGGTTCGGAGCGAGTTGGTGAGTCAGGGAAGAGGAGGGAGTGGCCGTGGAGATCGAGTTCGCCGCTTTTTTCTGGGTTTCCGTAGGGGTGGGTGGTCGGTATTGGAGGTGCAGATTGGTGTGGCCATGTTTGTGTTTCGGAGATGGAGTTGTCTCGGTGAGTTTGGATTCGTGTTTGTGGGTTTTTTTTTGTTTTTTTTTATGTGGATTTGTATATTTATTTCTTGGATTTATTGGGTTTGATTTACTAGAGGTTTATGGGTTTGATTTCTTGGATTTATTGGGTTTGATTTACTGGATGTTTATGGGTTTGATTTCTTAGATTTATTGGGTGGTTTATGAGTTTGATTTATTGGGTTTGATTTACTAGATGTTTATGGGTTTCTTGGATTTATTGGGTTTGATTTGGGGAAGAACATGAAGCATGAAGTTCATGTCTTGGGAAGAAGAAGAACGAAGAAGAACAATGTTCTTCCGAAAAACAATTTTTGTTTTTGATTTTGAATTTTTTCAATTTAATTTTTTTTAAATTATTTTAATTTTTTTATTAATTAAAGTGCTGACTTGTCACTAAAACGCTGACATAGATGCTGACGTGGCATTTTTAATAATATTTTAATATTCATGTCAGCGCCATGTCAGCAAATAGGACACGCCGTTTGCCAACTCAGCATTTTCTGTCACTGGGTTAACGGTAAGGACTATTTTAAAAACGATTTTTAAAAATCAGGGACTGACTTAGGAGCTAAATCAATTTAAGGACCAAATTGAGAATAGGCCCAAAATGTAGGGACCAAAAGTGCATTTTCGCCTAAAAAATAAGAATATTATAACGTTAGGACGAACTGACTCTTCAGAGGATGAAGAATCAGAAGACAATCAATTGACAGATTTGACAGACTTATCAGATGTAGATAATTTAGAATCACAATTTACAGACAAATTACAAATTAATAAATTAACTTTAGCATCTTCATTGTAAGATCGCAAAAAAGGAAGAATTGAAGAATTATATCCTAAAAAGAATTGGTATCCTAAACCTACTCCCCCTGATCTACAATTTGAAGAAAGACATATTTATGTTAATTCATCTTACTCTCCATTTAATTTATGAATGGAATATTGATGGAATGTCAAAATATGAAATAATAAACCTTTTACGTGAAATGACTTTGCTTACTAATGTTTATAAAAATCATGAAAAATAGGATCATCAAATGGCCCATTTAATTGTCACTGGTTTTACTGGCCAATTGAAAGGCTGGTGGGATCATTATTTAAATAATGATGACAAAAATGAAATATTAACAGGAGTTAAAAGAGAAACAGATGGAAGTGTTATAATGACAGATAGACAGCCTTCACAAGATGCAGTTAATACTTTAATTTTTACCATAACTAAACATTTTTGGAGATCCTAACCAATATAAAGAAAGAGCTTTATATGTTTTAATCAATTTAAGATGTCCACAACTTTCAGACTTCAGATGGTATAAAGATATTTTTATTTCAAAAGTTTTAAGTAGGAATGATTGTCAACAATCCTACTGGAAAGAGAAATTTATTGCTAGCTTACCTTATTTCTTTGCTCAGAAAGTTAGACTTGATATAGCCAATAATGAAGGAACTATAGACTATCCTAACTTAACTTATGGAGACATAATATCTTCAATTAATAAAACAGGCCTATGGCTATGTAATGATTTAAGGCTAAAAAATCAAATTGAAAAAGAAAAAAGGTATGCTAAAAAAGAGTTAGGAACCTTTTGTGAGCAATATGGCTTTGAACCATTGATTGCTCCATCCAGGAAAAGAACAAAAGAAAAGAGAGATACAGATAGATACAAGAATAATAATAGAAGATATCATAAAGGTAGAACTAAAGAAAAGAAAGAAGAGTCCAAAAGAAAGAAAAGTGATAGATATAAAGACATTATTTGCTTCAAATGTGGGAAAAAGGACACACTAGTAGATACTGTAACTTTCAAAGAAAGATAAATAAACTTGATTTATCAGGAAAAATAAAAGATAAATTAATGAGTATATTAGAACAGATTGATAGTGATGAAACAGATAATGAGATTCACCAAATAGATAATTGTGATATCACCTCATCATCGACAGACACTTCTTCAGATAATGGGAAAATTAAATTATGTAATTGTAATAATCTTGATAACTGTTATTGTAAAAGAAAATTAAAAATAAGTGTTTTAACAAAACAAGAAGATATAATAATGGATCTAATAGACAGACTCCCAGACCTACAGTCTAAGAAAGATTACTTATCCAAATTAAAAGAATCTTTAACTCAAACTGACAGATTTAAAATAGATCTAAAAGATTATAAGTCAACCTATAATTTTACAGAAATTACTGATAGATTTAAACCCAATAAACCTGCAACCATGACTGATTTACAAATAGAAATTAATAATCTAAAAAATGAACTGAAAGAGTTAAAATCTAAAAATTTCNATAGATACAAGAATAATAATAGAAGATATCATAAAGGTAGAACTAAAGAAAAGAAAGAAGAGTCCAAAAGAAAGAAAAGTGATAGATATAAAGACATTATTTGCTTCAAATGTGGGAAAAAGGACACACTAGTAGATACTGTAACTTTCAAAGAAAGATAAATAAACTTGATTTATCAGGAAAAATAAAAGATAAATTAATGAGTATATTAGAACAGATTGATAGTGATGAAACAGATAATGAGATTCACCAAATAGATAATTGTGATATCACCTCATCATCGACAGACACTTCTTCAGATAATGGGAAAATTAAATTATGTAATTGTAATAATCTTGATAACTGTTATTGTAAAAGAAAATTAAAAATAAGTGTTTTAACAAAACAAGAAGATATAATAATGGATCTAATAGACAGACTCCCAGACCTACAGTCTAAGAAAGATTACTTATCCAAATTAAAAGAATCTTTAACTCAAACTGACAGATTTAAAATAGATCTAAAAGATTATAAGTCAACCTATAATTTTACAGAAATTACTGATAGATTTAAACCCAATAAACCTGCAACCATGACTGATTTACAAATAGAAATTAATAATCTAAAAAATGAACTGAAAGAGTTAAAATCTAAAAATTTCATCTAAAAAGACATGGTTGAACAGATAACTTCACAAGTAATTAGTAAAAAAGATAGAATTAAATATTGTAATGAACCCTTGCCAGACTCCTCTCTCTTTAACAGACAAAATTATACTGGTGAAAGTTCTCACAAAGATGATTATAAAGATGAATTTTTAAATATAATTGACAGAATGATATTCCAGAAATAGCATACTGAAATAACTTTGGTTGTTCATAAAGAATTCTCATTAACAGTTATTGCCCTTATTGATTCAGGTACTGATATGAATTGCATACAAGAAGGATTAATACCTTCCAAATATTATGAATCAACAATAGATAGATTAACTCAGGCTAATGGTGATAGACTTAAAATAAGTAATAAACTAACTAAGGCATACATATATAATAATGGAATCAATTTTAGAACACCTTTCTTTTTGACAAATAAGTTATCCTCTAAAGTTATATTAGGAAACCCTTTTTTTGGCTTTACTTTACCTTTTTTCATAACAGACAATGGAATATGTACTAATATTTTGGAAACAGAAGTATTCTATAAGTCCCTCCTACCCCAATCCCTAAGGATATACATTTACTAAAAGAAATTTCCATCTCAAAGGCCACTGATAAAATTGAGCTAGTAACAGATGATGAGACTCCCATAATGGTAGAAAATACTGTTCTTCTACCCAGTAGTAGTAGCATGTAAATATATATATATATATATATGTATAATAAATTATTTCAATTAAAATTTTATTTTCCTACCTTTGTTGACTAGTCTTTCTTCTAGACTTCTTCCCTTGTATCTAGCTTCCTACGTATCCTTCCATTACTCTAACTTATATCTCTTTTACTTTGTCTTTATCATGCTTGCCTTGTACTATAGGATTATGACTTCTGTCCTTGTCTTTTCCTCCTAAAATAATATTTGCTCAGACCATATTGTTGCTTAGACTATATTGTTATTTACATAATGGCCTTAATTAGTTAATTTTAAAATTAACGGTCAATTGCCTGGCAAGCAAGATAGCCATTCCAAGGCTAAAATCTTAGACCGAATTCTGCCAAAATAGAAATCTTTAATAAAGATTAAAGATTTCAGATAAAGTATGAAGGTGTCTCAATAAGAGACAATATCCCTTCAGAATACAAGGTCAGTAATAACAATGTATTCTTGTGGTGATCAAGAAAGACTTATCAGACTTTATAACAGATCTAGGCCAGTCCAAGATAGTCCAGACAGATACAGACAAATTTCAAAACACAGACATTGAATCCACTACTGTTTACTAGCATGCGTAAGTATGTAAAAGAATCCAGACAAGTGAATACGTAAAAGAGTTCAGACAAGGACATAATAGATTTTAAGTCACTACTGTTCACCAGCATGCGTAAAAGATTTTAAAAGATTCTCAAACAGATTACTGTTCAAGATTCACATTTACTGTTCAAGATTCCACAAGATTCTATCAACAGATTAACTTGAGTTCACTTTACTTAACTCAGGTTACTTTTGAAGCTTACCATGGTTTACTTCATCTATAAAAAGGGAGACTACGAAGACAGAAGATAGGTTCCAATTCTTAGGTCCAAATTTCCAGTTTAAAGCTTAGGTCCAAGATAGCTCTCTCCCTCCAAAAAGACTTTTGTAATCCTTTCTCTTGTAATCTTGTAACCCTTCCCTTTAGACAGATATAATCTTGTAACCCTTTATAGATTTTACTTTGTAATCTCATAACTCTTCTGTTTTCATATTCCATATTCCGTTTTAACTTATTTTGAATATATCTATTTTGCTATTTTCTTCTTTATCATCTACTTCTATCTTCATGCATATATCTATTTTGAATATATCTATTTTGTTTTTCTTCTACTTCTATCTTCCTACGTAGAGATTCTTTAAAAGTACTATTTTCTTTTAACATGTCTTTTCTTACAATTTTCCCTACTTCTTCTTTTGTCTTTATCTTTTCACTATTCTGTCTTTCAATCATCTCTTTTGCTTTATCTTGGTCTATTACTATGTCATCTTTCTTGCTATTTTGTTTTTCCATTTTTTTCTATTATTTCTTTTACCATTCCTTTTTTAATCATTCCTTTATCTTTTATACGTGTTATTCTTTCGTGAACAAGGCCATCTTTCATGTTATTAGTCTTTTGTCTTTCACTTTCTTCATGCATAATTCTTGTTAGACTAGTTTGTTTCTTTAGTTCGTCCTTTTCTTTGTCTTTATATGTTATAGATATAGCTCTATCAGTTGCTTTTGAAATATTTATCATATTCATTAATGTGTCGCTACTTGTCGAATTATCTTGATGCAGCAACTATGTTCTACCAAACGCCTGATTATAGTTTTTGCTTTGGTAGATTCTTGTGTAGTTATTGGAAGGTACAAAACCTCTCAGATCTCACAAAGAGTAACACAAAAGTCTTTTTTAGCAACTTCAAAACATGGTCAGGGTTTCCCTTTTATATGTGGAGAAGTTTAAATGAAACCTTAAACATTTTAGTGAGCTTTGAGCCTGTTTAAAATTCTGCAAAAAAACTGTGCCTGCAATTTTCGATCGATTGAGCCTAATTCTTGATCGGTCGAGAAAGGCAGAACTCATCTTCCTTTTTTTGCAATCAGCTAGACTTGAACATTGAAACAACCACTTTTAAGCGTTGCCTAAAAACTTATACTAGACATATTTTGTTCTCGATTTGCCAACACAATACAAATGTGATTCTAAATAATTTAAACCTAAATCTTTAGAACCTAACATTTTTTTTTTTTCACTTTTTTTTTCTTTAGTAAATTTTATATTATTAAATAGATTATAAATATTTAAGACAATAATTAGTATTTAGAATGTGGACTGTGGTGTGATTTATCTTTATATTTTTTTTCTTTCTTTTTCTTTTTGTATGGTACTTTACTTTCAAGAAATCAAGTATTAAGAATTTTTTTTTCACTTTATTTTTCTTTTGTAAATTTTATATTATTAAGTGGATTATAAATATTTAAGATAGTAATTAGTACTTAGAGGGTGGACTGTGGACTGTGGAGTGATTTTTCTTTATTCTTTTTTTTTTCCTTTTTGTATGGTACTTTACTTTCAAAGAAATAAAGTAATAGAATTTTTTTTTCTTTTGTAAATTTTATATTATTAAATGGATTATAAATATTTAAGATAGTTATTAGTATTTAGAGTGTGGACTGTAGAATGAATTATCTTTATCTTTTTTTTTCTTTTTGTATGGTACTTTATTTTCAATAAATCAAGTACTGAGCAAATTTTTTTTTCACATTTTTTTCCTTCGTAAATTTTATATTATTAAGTGAATTATAAATAATTAAGATAGTAATTAGTATTTAGAGTGTGAACTGTGGAGTGATGTATTTTTTTCTTTTTCTTTTTGTATGGTACTTTAATTTTAAGAAATCAAGTATTGGATAAATTTTTTTCATTTGTAAATTTTATATTATTAAATGGATTATAAATATTTAAGATAGTAATTAGTTTTTAGAGTGTGGGCAATGAAGTGATATACCTTTTTTTTTTTTTTTGTATGGTACTTTACTTTGAAGAAATCAAGTACTGGGTAATTTTTTTTTTTCACTTTTTTTTCTTTTGTAAATTTTATTTTATTAAGTGGATTATAGATATTTAATATAGTAATTAGTATTTAGAGTGTGGGTTGTGGAGTGATTTATCTTTATCTTTTTGTTTTCTTTTTGTATGGTACTTTAGTTTTAAGAAATCAAGTACTAGGTAAAAAAAAAATTTTTCACTTTTTTTTTTTGTAAATTTTATATTATTAAATGGATTATAAATATTTAAGATAGTAATTAGTATTTAGAATGTGGACTATGGTGTGATTTATCTTTGTCTTTTTTTTTTCTTTTTGTATAGTACTTTATTTTCAAGAAATCAAGTACTAGGTAAATTTTTTTTCACTTTTTTTTTCTTTTGTAAATTTTATATTATTAAGTGGATTATCTATATCTATACTATATATAAGAGGATTCCCTTTTTTCAATTGGACTTTTATACGATTCAAAAATACCCTCATTAATGAACGGTAACTTCATTTAGAAATAGGGTCATAAATGTTAAATAACAAATTTCATTTTAAATTCAAAAAGAGAATTCCTAAATTTTAGGATTTTTTTCCTTTCATTTTCAAAAAAGAAATTACAGTTACTGCTTATCTCTAAAGTTTATCCTTTTTATTTGTTTGAAAAATAAAAATTAAAAAATATATTTCTAAATTATAATAGATACAAATTATTAACATTTATCCAAAAAAAAAAAAATAGAAAGAGCCTCTGAGCATGCGGGTGAGTGCGTGCTTAGAGGGTAGTGTGTATATATATATATATGATGCCAAAAATTGTCAGTAAGTTGCACAATCCTCAGGCGTTCTAGACAAAACCTGTGAAACAAAGAAGAAGAAGAAGACCTCACAGAGAGTATTGGTGTGGTACCGGCCAAATACCCTCCAAAGGTTAAGTCAGAGAACTTTTTCAACTCTAGAATGCCAGACATGGGGTAGATTATGCGTATCTTGATTTATGAGGGCTTTGGGGTTTTTATAGTAGAGTAAAGTTGACATTTGTTTCTTGGCGGAGAGGGTCTTTCCTTGTAGGAAAGGTCCTCATTAACACACATATTTTGTGGGATTCTTTCCTTGTAGGGACTCATTTGATTGGGGTTGGTCGTGGGACACAAGTTATTTCCATGCATAAACATTCATGGGGATCATGCGAAGTCATGCTAGACCCGTCGGCCTTTTCACCTCGTCGGTTACTCGCCTTGCCTGAAGATTTCCCGTCAGCTTCATGGAGATGCTTGTCAGATGTAGTGGTCATCGGCCATATGGAACCATCACCTTATCCCTTCATCTGCTTATATGAAACCGACGGGTCCTGAGAGACTGTCGGCTTCTTTGTGCATTGTGCTGAAGATACCCTTATCAATATATATATATATATATATGTAAATGCAAGTGACTTTGAGTTGAATCAATTGAGGATGAGTGTTTGAATTGTTAGAAACTCTTATCTCACTTCTCTTGGCTTACATTCTCTTACTACTTATTCTTTGGCTTTATTTGATTGTTATTGTTGTTTGAATAAAACTTGGTAGGATTGAACTGTCACCCTCTGCATGCAACCATTACGCAACCCATAGCCTATAGGGGTTATCGGAAGTGATGAAAAAAAAGAAACCATCCAAACCAAACCAAAAAAAAAAAAAAACCACATAAGGTGTAGAAGTAGAACAATTTACATATTTTCCAAAGTCATTGTATTCAGATTTCACTTTGCATATAATCTTTTTGTCAAGAGGCTAATAAGTATACTAGCTTCTTCACACACACAATGAAAGTGTTCTTATGCTTTATTTTAATAAAATAATACAAATTTAAACAATAACAGCAAGTAATACTAATAGTTTAAGTATAAAATATGTGTCTTAATTTTATAGAATTTAAATTTTAGATTTCTCAATTTACCTTTATAACCTTAATTTATCTTATTTTTAAATCATTCTCAATTAGATAATATGGGTATTGATTCTAAAAAAAATAAAGATAATATTGTAATACGATATAAGTCAAATCCATAGTATCCACTTTATAATGGTTGGTTTTTAAGTTTTTATCAACAAGCCAAGATTCCTATTGCCACGCATAATTTGTTATACAAATTATCATCTAACTTAGTCTCCTATTCAAAATTCAATTCCTATAGCCACACATTTATAGGAATGAATATTCTTCTACATGTTTATTTATGAGAAATGTTATGTCCACAATATTTTCACAAGAAATCTATACGGTAGGTTATTATTGGTTGTTATGCATGGACAAAAATGTAATTTAATTTATGAATTCAAATTAGAACCAATAACAACTTAGCATTTATAATTTGTTGTAAAAATATTATGAAGATATTGTGGATGTAACACTTCTCTTTATTTATATGAAATATGTGTATATCCTTCCTTGGGTGAGGTTGAGACTAGATTATGGCTCAACCAATGTAAGGAGCACTCGTAGCTCCCTCATCATCTAGACACCTTAGGAGGAATATGCATGGACATGAGAAATTCAATTGGGTCCAAACCACTTTAAAATTAAGCACTTTTCCAAATCAAGCCCAGATTCCTATTGCCACACATAAAGGGCCCAAAAGTTTCTAGTAAATATTTAAGATAGTAATTAGTATTTGGAGTGTGAACAGTTGAGTGATTTTTCTTTATTCTTTTTGTTTTTTTTTTTTTCCTTTTTGTATGGTACTTTACTATGATTTTTTCCAAAGTACTGGGATTTTTTTTCTTCTAAATTTATATTATTAAGTGGATTATAAATATTTAAGATAGTTATTAGTATTTGGACTTTGGACTGTAGAATGATTTATCTTTATTTCTTTTTCTTTTTCTTTTTGTATGGTACTTTACTTTCAAGAAATCAAGTATCAAGTAAATTTTTTTTTCACTTTTTTTTTCTTTTGTAAATTTTATATTATTAAGTGGATTATAAATATTTAAGATTGTAATTAGTATTTAGAGTGTGAACTGTGGAGTGATTTATCTTTTTCTTTATCATTTTCTTTTTCTTTTACTTTTTGTATGGTACTTTACTTTCAAGAAATCAAGTACTAAGTAATTTTTTTTTCATTTTTTTTTCTTTAGTAAATTTTATATTATTAAGTAGATTATAAATATTTACAATAGTAATTGCCTAAGCTTACACCACACATTTCTCTATTCTTCATGTCTTTTAGCATATCCATTGTTTTAGTATTTTAGACCTCATGCGGGAGTGTATGAGGTTCTACTAAGTGGCACTCTAATTTTGCATTTAGCATTTTTTTACCTCTTTCATTAATTTTTTTTTTTTATTGTCACCCAAAAGTTTTCATTAACTTATTTTACTGTTATTTCATTAATTGCTTTAGCTTACACAACACTTTTCTTTATTCATCATGTCTTTTAGCATACCCACTGTTTTAGTATTTATTTTATAAAAAAAGAAAACAAAAAACAAAATAAAATAAGTAAGGACTAATAGTAATAACAAATCAGATAAATAAAAGACTTGAGACTAACAAAACATTTGAAAGAGAGAGAAAGAGGAATTTGAGGGGTCATCACCTCTGTTATACTAGCCTTTCACCACCATCAAGATGCCAAAACCCCTACAGGTAATTTTTTTTTCCTTTTTTCTTTTTAAATTAGGGGCTTAAATATGATTTAGGTTTAGCTTGATAATCTCATCAGTTATGAAGAATAGATCCTCATCCTCATCTTCACTTTCATCATCATCTTCAGAGTCCTTAATCTCTTCCTCTATACCCTTAAGAGCCAAGTTTTTACTCTTTCCACCTTTTCTCATTGAGCCTAATCCCATCTCATAGGTTTGAAGGTTCCCTACAAGCTCAGTCAAAGGAATTTGATCAATGTCCTTTGCTTCTTCAATGGCAGTGATCTTGGCATGGAATCTTTCAGGTAAGGATCTAAGGATTTTTCTAACAATTTTGGATTCTGCTATAAATTCTCCAAGGTTAAAAGCAGAATTCACAATATCCATGAGTTTAGCATTGAACTCATCAAATGTCTCATCCTCCTCCATCCTTATTTCTTCAAAACTACTAATGAGTCTTTGAAGTTTCATAGTCTTTATTGCCTTGATACCTTCATAGGTGGTCTCAAGAATAGTCTATGCTTCCTTGGCAACTTTTATGGATGATATTTTCTTGAATTCCTCATTGGTCACCCCACAGAACAAAGCATTCAAGGCCCTACTGTTGAAATTTGCTACTATAATTGTTGTATCATCCCAATCCACCGGTGCTTCCCTTGGCTTAATCCAACCAACTTCAATAGCTTGCCATACCTGTTCACCAAGTGCCTGCAAAAAAACTTTCATACGAACTTTCCAGTATGTATAATTAGTTCCATCAAATAAAGGAGGAATCAAAAGAGATTGTCCACGATCCATGACAACGGGGGTCAAGGATCACACTCAGAAAATTAATCCAATCAAAGTGAACCCGCTCTAATACCACTTGTTGGAAAATTTAGACTCCGGTTGATAGAATTAGCAAGTTTTAAACCCAAATTGTTAATTAGATTTACTATTAATAAAACTTGTTGAAACAAACAAACATCAATATCATGTCAAAATCATGCAGCGGAAAAATAAATAAGATAAGATATGATGACCCAGAAAAACCAATGAAACCAACCAGTTTCACAGTAAAAAACATGGGGGGAAACCTTCCCGAAAAGAAATCCACTATAGTAAAGAGAAGTTTCGGATTTAGTACAAAACCTTTGTCCCTAGACTTTACAATCCCCGTAGATGAACTCACAACAGAAACCTTCTACCGCTTCAGAACCTCTGAACTCTTCAATATATGAACGCCACACTTTTTGTGGCACGGATCCCGGTACGTGACTAACTCCTTTGCACGAATCTTAGTGCGTGACTCACTCAATCACCAACTAGAAGAAGATGTTGGCTGCAAAATTCTTTACTTCATCAATAATGAAGATCAAGAAGCACTTAGTTACAAAACCCTAAGGCGCAAAGATGCAGTAGCTTCTTTCAGAGAGAATAAGGCATCGGTCACCTTTTGCTTGTGTTCTCCTTGTATTCTCTCATGTGACGGCCTCTAAAATAAGTCTTGTATAGGTCTAGGGTTGTGAGAAAAGAAATCCTACACAAATACAAAAGCCTGCCCAAAAATCAGATCTGAAAATTCTGATTTCCCGTAACCTCAATATATCGGGAGGTGTCGAGCTTTAAACCTTGATAGATAACTAGCTGTCGAGAAGCTATTGAGGAGCTATCGAAAAGACAGAAGATTTCTCGATCGATCTACCAACTATCGAGAAGGTGTCGAGATTGCGATAAGAAAACACCTTAAAAAGCTCGATAGATAGCCAGCTGTCGAGAGGTGTCGAGCAGCTGTCGAGCTATCTGTCTACAGGTATCAAGATATCTGTCCAGCTTTATTGAACACCTTTTCTTCGCTTGTTTCTTGGTCCAATCTTCATGGTTTTAATACTAGACTTGAACAACATGTTTCTTCAAATATTAAATACATCCTAGATTTACATAATTACAAGTAAAGTGCGTTTTGTCAAAAGATTAGCCAACTACATAAATTATTGACATAGATTCTTAACAAGTGAACCACATATGTCCTAACACTTGATTTTTTGAAATAAAATACCATTCAAAAAAATAAAGATAAATCACTCCACGATCCTTATTCCAAATACTAATTACTATCTTATATATTTATAATCCACTTAATAATATAAAATTTACTAAAGAAAAAAAAAAGAGAAAAAAGTTAATCTAGTACTTGATTTCTTGAAAGTAAAGTATCACACCATAAAAAAAAAAAAAAAGATAAATCACCCTAAGGTTCACACTAAGGTGTCGATGAGGTGTCGAGGTTTAATGAATCTCAACAGATAGCAGCTATCGAGGAGGTGTCGAGAAGGTGTCGAGGGGACAGAAACTTTCTCGATCGATCGACCAGCTATCGAGAAGCTATCGAGATTACGATAAGAATCAGCTGAAGATCTCGACAGATAGCCAGGTGTCGAGGTAGCTATCGAGAAGGTATCGAGCTTTAAAAACTTTGCACTCCAGCTTGCTTTTTCTTGGACAGACTTGATGACTTCAACACTTGACCTTGAAACATTGTTTCTTGAAGTATTAAAAACACCTAGAACTACCCGATTACAAGTAGAGTGCGTTTTGTCAAAAGATTAACCACTTTACATAAATAAGTGACATATGTTCTTAATCAAGTTAAAACATATATGTCCTAACAACGACAAAGCTGATAGCTCCTGACGATGAACGAAACAACACCATACCAAAAAAGGCCACTAAGAAGGCCTGTTGCTGGTAAGATGACCACTGCCCCTCCAAGTCCATAATGTTATCTTGGTAGCTAACAGGGCACTCCAATGAGTGGAATTGAACATACAAAAAGTCAAAGGGCATGCTTTCTCCTATCCCACTGCCATACCAAGTAAGTTCCTCCACAATGGGCCTCTTGAATCCCCACAGATCAGTGAGTCTCTTGCAGTAGTGTGGCCACACTGGTGGAACAAAACTAGTGCTCAAAGGGATAGAAAGAGAAAGAAAATGATCATACTCCTCTAAGGTAGGCACCAAATCAACATCTCTAATGGTGACACATCTCAAAACAAGGTCCCAACAAAAGGTGATGACCTTTAACAAATGTCAATCTAGTGTAGTGTGAAGAAGAGCAGTAGCATCTCCAAGAAGTCGCCGAATGAACGCTCTGTCCCCACCTCTTAAGCTTCTTCTAATAGTAAGACTCCCTCTCAAGCTCGACCAAAGTGTCAAAGGAGTGAGCAACAAGAACATCTATGAACGGATCCTACTGAATTTCATGATCTGATGAGAATCTAAGTGAAAAATGATGAAAAATAGTGTTTTCTACATGTTTTGGGTGAAGAAAAGGGTAGGAGAAGACCTTAAAAAAATCACAGATCAAGAGTGAGCTGGGGTTGGACTGAACCCAACTTTTATGCACGTAAATCGAGGCAGCTATCCTTGAAGAGCTGCTAACCCTCGGGCATGTGCCAGGGCTTTTCAGCTTCCTAGGCACAAAACCCTATGTATTTTGAGCACTATCCTCCTATTTGGCATGTTTTAACTGCCTTAGAGCACAGATTCCCTTGTTTTAGCGTTTGCCATAGTGGGCGATTGGCTGGTAGTGAACCAAAATGTCAAGAACTCCTTCTCGTGCATCTGAGACCGCCTAAATCCTACACTAGGGTAGTTTATCTTTGTGTGTCTCATTTCATACCTCCAGATATCTTGAACCTTATTTTCTAAAGCCCGATTTAGGGGTTGGTTCAGCCCTGGTAATCAGAGCGCATAACAAAAAGGCACTAGAGTCGTTCTTAGTCGTATGACAACCTCTTCAGCTTATTTTGAGGATGGAGGGAGTCATTTCCCATAAGGTCACCTCAAGAAACCCATCTTTGGATTGATAGCTGGCCTAGGCAATAACAGGTGCAATTATTGCATACCACTTCATGGCATGTCTAAGGAGATCTCAATTCAGAATGTCTGCATTCATTACCAGCATTTCGTATGGTCTACGAAGTCGAGGCCATTTTTATCCAGTCTGCAGGCTTGGAACCTTGTAAAACCCTAAATTGGGGTAGCTTATTTTGTGGAGCTCTCTCCCCTTTGTACAATATACAAGACCCATTGAGGATGTGTCTCTCATGTCGAGAATCACACAAAACCCTAAACTAGGGCAGTTTATTTCACACGATCTCTCCATTCTCTCTTTCCCTAGTGGGACGATCATTGTCAAAATCCACCAATAAACCCGTGAAACTACGGTGCAAAACAAGTGAGTGTGACATAAGCTGGTTCAAAACCTCCATCCATGATGAAAATGTGATAGTGCATATATCCAGCAGCAGCCCTTTTAAAGGCAATTTCCAGAATCATACATCTACCCTCTCAAAGGTATTTTTCTAGAGTCATTCATATAAGCCCTACCAAAAGGCATTGCTTCTCATATATGTCCATAGCCCTTTCAAAGGTGATTTCTCTATGGTGATACGGCAGCCCTCTCAAAGGCGATTTCCTAGAGTCATGCATGTAAGCCCTACCAAAAGGCATTGCTTTTCACATATGTCTACATCCTTCTCAAAGAAGATCTCTCTATGGTGATACGACAACTTTCTCAAAGGTGATTTCCTAGAGTTATGCATGTAAGTCCTTATCAGAGGCATTTCCTTTCATATATATCAGTGACCCTTTCAAAGGCCCTTTTCCTAAAATCATACATTGGCAAACCACTCAAAGGAAATTTTCTATATGATTACACATGTAAGTCCTAATCAGAGGCATTGTTTTGCACACATTAGCAGCCCTTTTAAAGGCAATTTCCAGAATCACACATCAGCCATCTCAAAGGCGATTTTCCTATGGTGTTATATCAGCGGCCCTCTTAAATGCCCTTTTCCTAAAGTCCCTCTTCCTAAAGTCATACATTGGTAGCCCTCTCAAAGGATACTTTCTCTATGATTATACATGTAAGTCCTAATCAAAGGCATTGTTTTACACACATATCGGCATCCTTATCAAAGGAATTTTTTCCAGAATCATACACGTAAGTCCTAACTAGAGGCATTGTTTCATACATACAACATGATGCTGCAAAGAGATAATATCATACATCAAGGCCCACTATGGAGCGATATAATACACATATGTCCAGGTCTACCAAGAGGCGATACATAATATACATACATACCTAGCCCATCATGGGGCAATGTCTACAAGATACATGAAAAATACATACAAGCCCACATAGGGGCTACATCATGCTACAACAAGGGCTAACCCTACTGAGAATCATCATCCCTAATATACTGGTCAGTATCGTCGTCATCATCATCATCATCATCATCATCGTCGTCACCGGCATCCTTCCACTCAGGTGAGGAAGGGAGTATCTCTGATACTGCTGTCTACAGCTCTAGTACGAGCATCGGTCCTAGCCTGATGTGGCAGGAACCTTGGTCTCAAACTGCGCCTCCAAGCGCCTAAGTTAGGCAAAACCTCGCCCCTAGAAAAATTAGCCTTTATGTTAATGAGGAGATCCTTAGCTCGCGTCACTCCTCTAGAGGTCCCTCTCCTTGTAGCCAGCCTATGCCATAAGGAAGCCCGACTGGAAATGGTGTAGGACTTAGAGGAGATGCTGGTTGTCTTGACTGAACGCCGCCTCCTAGATCGGGTCTCCATAGAGATATCGCCCGCGAGCTTGCTATCATCACCCCCGTGGTCAAAGTGACTTTGTAGAACTCGAGTTGCCTGCTTACCAGTCGCAGTGGTCTTTTCATCAGAAGAAGTGTCCCCTTGGGATGTAGCGTAAATGGGGGCCTTCCCCCAGTCTTCCCTAGAACTAAACCTCCGAGACATGATCTACAAAACAGCAAGAAATTTAGACACAAATGGTAAGCCCTTAAGTTAAATGGCAATATAGATGAACTAACACTTTTTCCTAAACGTGTTATGTAGGTCTATGTCAAGCATATGATCTCACAAGAAAGTAGATTCTTACAAGCATTCTACAGTGGGTAAACCAGCAGCCGCGCTCTAGGCTTATATTCTACAGTGGGTAAGCTAGCAGCTGCGCCCTAAGCACACATTCTACTATGGGTAAACTAGTGACTGCGTCCTAGGCTCACATTCTTCAGTGGATAAACCAGCAGCCGCGCTCTGGACTTACATTCTACAGTGGGTAAGCTGGCAGCCGCGCCCTAAGCTCACATTCTACAGTGGGTAAGCTTGCTTACATGTTCATGCATGAGTCTTACTTGCTAATGTGTCGTCCATACTTCAATACAATGAAGCTACGGACATTTGATCCAAACCTAAATTTGTCCCTCATGGACACCATCTTTTGTTTTCTTTCTTGCTTGTTTGCCTTTTTGCTTGTTTGGTTACTTTCTTGCTTCTTTGCTTGCCATGCTTATCATGCTTATCTGTTTTATGCCTCTTTCACATGCTCTTTACATCTGTTTCCTTCGATTGCTTGTCTACTGGTTTCTTATCTTTACCTTTGCATGTACACACATAAAGCGAGGCCACATGGAGCTAGGGCACGGTCTTCCAAGCGCAAGCAAAAAGGACGAAGACGCAAGCATGTGGATATAAGCCAAGCGGCTGTATTCAGTAGGTTTAGGGGTCTAGCTTCTCCCATTTGTTTATGTACTCTTTTTAACACCCCTTCCCTTCCAACCTTCTTTCTTTCTTAGATGGATGTATTAGGAATATCATGCCATGTACCATTTGTTCTCATCTCTAGAGTATGGTGACCCCTGTTTACTTTCCTACATCTTTATTTTAGGCCATGCTCTAGGAATGTAGTCATTTACTTTCTTGCTTTGTGTGCTTGCATTGTGTATGATTTATGTATATACATACCTGCTCACCCCGCCCGGTGTGATTTTCACAATCCATGTCACCTAAGGCAAAGCAATGCGTAATTTCTATCATGCAAGTAAGGTGACGTGTTGCCGAATTTTTGCTGTGGAAATCTTGTACTTTGCCTGAATGCCTTAGGAAAGCATAGATTAGGACCACACCCATTCAAAAGCTGAACCTTAAAGTCCCCATACATGCAAAGCCCCAGAAGCCAATGCCAAAATCATGTTTTTTACTGCCAATCTCCGAAAATTAAGGTTTTATCAAAATAAAGGACTGTCCTTGGACAAGCGTTGTGGGGTGCCTAACACCTTCCACACACGTAACCAAACTTCTGGACTCAAGAATCGAGATATTTTGCCATCCACATTAGATTAAGGAAAATGCCCTTTTTTCTTAGCCTAGGATGGGTAATAAAATCAACTAAAAAAAGGTGACCAATCACACCTTATAAAAACCCAATGATTGGTGGCGACTCCACTTACCTTTTGTAATCCCTTAAAATTTGGCTTAGATTCTTGCCACAATGCCAAAGGTGGACCTACCTTCCTCCACCAAGAGAGAGAGCACCCAAAAGCCCCACGCAAACCATGCCATGCACTACACGCACATCGCACCGATCATTCGAAAGGGGCCTCCAACGGGCCCCTCGTGCAAGAGCGTCGCCATGGTGGGTGGTCGAACGAAGGCCCTGACGGTTTTCCATTTTTGGGCTGGGCGTCGATAGCTCCTTCCTAGGATTGTAGATTCCTCAAAGTGACTCAAGTATTTTCATATCTCAATCTAAATATGCTAAAAATTTTGTGAAAAAAATTTGGTTTAGAATCTGCTAGCTCTATCATAACACCTATGAGTCCAAATGTTAAACTCACTGTTGACTTATTAGGAAAGAGTGTTAATCCTTCTTTGTTTAGAAGCATAATAGGTAGTCTCCTTTACCTTATTACTAGTAGGCTTAACATGAGCTACATTGTGAGAGTGTGGGCTAAATATCAAGCTAATCCCAAAGAATCTCACATCATTGCGGTAAATCTTATCATCAAATATGTTAAGACTACTAATAATTTTGGAGTATGGTATGATAAAGATACCAATGATGTCTTAGATGGATATTTTGATGTGGACTAAGCTGGGAATGCTGATGACCAAAAAAGTACTTCTAGTGAGTGTTTTTACTTAGGTAATAATCTTGTCTCCTAGATGAACAAGAAACAGAACTCAATCTCTCTCTCCACTGCTAAGGCTGAATACATTGCTGGTAGTAGCTATTGCACCCAACTTCTTTGGATGCAAAAACTCCTTTTGGATTTTGGCATTTGTCAAAAGCATCTTACTATCTATTGTGACAATACCAATCCCATTAACATCTCTAAAAATCTTGTTTAACATTCTCGAACCAAACAAATTGAGATCCGACATCACTTCATTCATGTGTTGGTTGAAGATGGTACTCTCACCCTTTAGATGGTTGACGATTTGAATTCTTGTGCCAAAACATTGGTGTTATATCCATGGACTAATCTCTTTCTCTCATCTTCTTCATGCATATTCATCTAGTTTTGATGCTTTGTTTGTTTGTTTTTGCTTTGTTTTAAGTTTTTTAATACACAAAAGGGGAAAAATCAGAAAAATACAAAAATAGTGTGTGTTTATGTATATTGGTACTTGTGTACCTTGGATGGCCTTTGAAACAGAGTTTCCCAACTTTGTATCTCTTGTAGCCTAGATGAGTATCTTCATGCACAACTAAGCAATGTGAGCTTTGTGGCTTTTTTATGTGATTTGTATGATTTGGTTGATCTCTTATCTTTCATATCTCAAATCACTCTTTTTATGGGAATGACTAAAAAATTCTAAGAGAAAGTCATAAACAACCATCTCACCACTAAAACTCATCAATCATAAGACATCTATGTGCAATTCATAAAAGTCATGCTTGGTAAGGAGTAGTACTTGCACAACAAAATAAGGATGTTCAAGCTTACATAATTGGGTATTTTCTTTTCTCTCTTATATACTCATGCTTGATATGCTTAAAAGAAAAATATGCAAAGAACATGAAAAACAAAAAAGAATCAAAATTCTTTTAATACGGTTGTAAGCGTGTTTCTAGGAGATGTGGGAGTTAAATGATGCACCTTGAAGGTGATAGTTCCCATCAAACAGCTATGATTGTGTGTGAATGTATTTGATCCTCTTATATCTTTACTTTTCATATAATGATGTACTTATGCTCTCTTGAAAAAGTTTCACACACAACACATATACTCTTTGCTACTTTTGATACTATTGTACAACTATAATGTGATTTGGTCATCACAAGGAATACATGTTGTAGTATATACTCTCTAAACTGTCTAAACTTTTTTTGAAATAAAATTTGGTTAGATTTGTTTAGTGTGTTTTGATCTAGGAATGCTTTGCATCTAGAGTTGAGGTTGTGTTCTTGAGCTTAACATGCTGTTTGAGTGCTTGCTTTGATGGTTATCTTGGTTGCATTCATCTTGTGCTGTTTCTCCTCCTTGAAAACTCTTCTTTAAACTACTCGACAGATAGCTCAATACCTTCTCGATACCTACTTGACACCTCCTCGATACAAGCCTTTTCTATTGAGATTTCTAGGTTTCTTCTCGATACCTCTCTATAGATAGCCAGATCCATCGAGCCAAATTCTTTGGAGTCTCTGTCTACACGATAGTTTCTTGATACCTTCCTTAATCTATCAAGATTTTTTGCTGTCGATACCTCTTTGATTTATCAAGATTTTGTTCTTGATAGCAGCTCGATACCTTCTTGATCCATCTAGATGTGTTTTCTATATATACTTCTGAGGTCGACCCGGTTTTGCATCTTTTCAAATATCTTAATCTCTCTCACTTCTCACCAAAATCCCTCCTCTCATAAAGATTTTGGCCTAATCCTTGTCTAAATCACTTTGTAAGTGCTCTAAATCTCTTCTTTTTCCCTTTCTTCATGCATTTCTTGCATTTTTGTGACCTAGGTTTTAGTTTTTGGAATTTGTTTTTTGGGGTTTTATGTTTTTGTCAAATTTTTGGGTTGGGTTTCATTAAAATGATCTCACATGCTCATACATTGCATTCTATGTTCATTATAACAATATTTCATGCATTCTAGGATTGTGTGCTTAATGAAACCTTGTGAGTGCTATTAGATTGGATTGGGTTTCTACCCATGATGCAATTTTCTTTAGCATATAACATGTTCATGTATTATCATGCATTGCACGTTTCTCTTTCTTTTTTCCTGTGCCTTACCTTTTGTTGTGACTCTGTGTCTTTCTTTTTCTTCTTCTTCTTCTTCTTCTTCTTCTTCTTCTTCTTCTTCTCTCTCTCTCTCTCTCTCTCTCTCACGTTTAGTCTCCTTATCATGGCATCTAAAAAATCTATTTGTCTAAAACCTTGATTCATCATGGTTTGTCTTCTTCTTCTTCTTCTTCTTCTTCTTCTTCTTCTTCCTCTGATTCTATTCCGTTCTGGGAGGAGAAGGTACGAGATGACTTCTTTGAGAACTTCTCTGATCTGGCGATTCATTTAGAATGCCAAATCATTCTATCTGACTTTCCAGACACTCCTCTACCCGGTGCATTTAGCTCCTGGGGATAGGCTTCTCTATGTGAGAAACCCTTGAGGTGTCCCAATGTGTTCATACAGGAGTGTTACTCCAACATGCACGCCATCGATACCTTTGTAAATCGATTTACTATGGTATTCCGTGGTACACATATCGTAGTCACCATAGAGCTCATTTCTGAAGTACTACATGTCCCTAGGGTGGATCGTCTAGATTAACCTAGTCATCTTCGTCTCTCTTCCATCTCTAGAGACGAGTTGTCCTCACTCTTCTGTGAGAAGGCCATGTTGTGGAAAGGTACTTTAATTTTCTCCACAGTAGAGTTTGCTAAAGGTCCATGGATCCTTAATATGGTGATGACCTTTGTACTCACTCCACAGTCTCACTATAACACTATCACTGAGCTTTGTGCTTATTTCCTTCTTTCCCTCATAGAGGGTCTTTTTATAGACTTTCCATCTCAAATGATAAAATCTATTATAGATTTCTATCGAGACATTACCACACATGATAAGCTCATCTTTCCTTTGCCTATCATGTGCATCCTCACACATTTGCGCGTCACCATTCCTTCCTCTCCTCTCTTCTATGCCATAGGTGCCATTAGCAAGGAGTATATTTGGAGGAGTGTAGCACAGCTTGTGGCGAAGTGGCCTCGTGTAGAGCCTTTTGATGCAACCCTTGTAGACCCTACAAGCCCTTCCTCTTCTAACCCTTCTTCCTCATCTAGGGTAGTTGTTTCCCTTGCTAACATCATGGAGCAGCTTCAGCACATGCATGTTGATTTTTGTAGTCGTCCTAACCTTTTATGCAATGAGATGTGTCAAATGATCACTAGAATTGGTCGCATTGCTCGTTGCTAGTCTCGCCTTGGACCTTCACTTAGGCATGCTGAGGAGTCCTTTTCTTCGGATGGTGGAGATAATGATGGTGATGATGCCTCTAGCTCTGAGTATGATGATGAGATGACAATCTCTCAGTGATACACCCTTTGTCACTCATGACAAAAAGGGAGAGTACTTTTGTACATGAGAGTAGTCTTTTTGTTAGGGGGGAGCTAGCATAGGATATACTACATAGGGGGAGAGTGTTTTGAGGGATGTAGTGAGGTTTTGGTTTACTCTTTTCTCATTACATGTACCGTGGTCTTAGGACCACTTTTGTTACATACATTGTATTCTTTGATATATATATATATATATGAGATAGTGTATGTTTTCTTCACCTTTGTCTCACATGTGTTATTTCTTTTCTATCTTTATACACGTGTTTCTTCTTGTATACAACT
Source organism: Quercus suber (assembly GCF_002906115.3). Taxonomy (NCBI): domain Eukaryota; kingdom Viridiplantae; phylum Streptophyta; class Magnoliopsida; order Fagales; family Fagaceae; genus Quercus; species Quercus suber. Next base: position 331,895 of record NW_027070161.1, read on the forward strand.
TATCTATGTTTCACACTTGATGCTTTGATGAATCTTGCTTAAGTGTTTTAGATAAGAAAGTTTGCAAGTCTACCATGCTATAATATCTCTTTTTGCAAAGTTTTACAAGAGTTCGTTGTAGGGTTAGACTTATGTACATTTGTAAATTATGGGATAGTTATGTTAGACTTCTCTCATAATTACTTTTTGTGATTTTGTCACGGATTGTCAAAGGGGGAGATTGTTAGGGTCATATTTTATTGTAATTTGCTAATCCTTTGACAAAATGAACTTTACTTGTAATTGAGTAGATCTAAGATGAGTTTAGTACTTCAAGAAACATGTTGTTCAAGTCAAGTATTAAAGACATAAATATTGGTCCAAGTAACAAGTGAAGAAAAGCTGTTCATTAAGTCTCGACATACAGCTTGACAAAAGCTTGCTATCGAGACTTAATGTGAAACTCGATAGATAGCTCAATAGTAGCTCAATCTATCGAGAACTACAATTTCATAATTTCAAAATTCGGACTAGTCTTGTGTATTTGTTTAGAGTTTCTTTTCTCACAACCCTAGACATATATATGGCTTATTTGAAGAGTCGTCACACACGGATATAGAAACCAAGAGACTTATTTTCTCAATGTGCAGCTATTGCGTTTGTACGCCCGGGTTTTGTAACCACGTACTTCATGCTCTTCATTGTTGATGAAGTGAAGAACTTTGCGGCCAACAACATCTATTCAAGTTGCTAGAGTTAGTCATGTACTAGTAACCATGCAAAGGGTTAGTCACAAATTGGAGGTTTATGCATCAATGGGAAAGAAGGCTACTACAAGATCAAGTCCAATTAGGTATTGGAGCGAAGATTCAACTGTAGGTTGGTATTTTAGGATAGGCCAGGGTAGTTGGTAAGATTCCTTATTCTTGTAACCGCTTGATTGTTGATTAGTGGATTCTTGGGAATGGTGACCTTAAAATCACCCGGTGAAGTTTTTGCCTTGCAAGGTTTTCCCATTTGTCAACAAATTACTGTGTCTAATTTATTTTTCTGTTGCACTTAGTATTTTTGGTGATTTGTTGGTGCCATCACAATTTGCATGCAATTGAACTTAATTAATCAACTTAGGTAATTGAATTAATTAACCGGGGTCAAGCTATCTTAATCCAATACATAGTTTTTTATTCTCGCAACATCTGTTACTTCTCATTCGTGTTCACGATATAGGAGCAACATAGACCAAGTTTCATTCTACTGGGCTGAGCCCATTGGTTCTTTACCTCATTTCTTCTTATTTCCTGTTAGTTTCTATGGAGTGGGCCCGTTGGGCTTTTGCCCTGTTCTTTCCTTCTTGGGCATTTCCAAGGTCCATTCTTGTTTTTTGGAGAGGACCATCCCACCGTGACCAACTTCCTTACACTGCCCATACCTTAAGGTGGGCTAATGGGTTCCATTTCTTGTCCCTCACAGGTATTTTCGCTCTTTGGCCCCTGCTTGGACCATGTTTGCTTAGTTTCTAGGCCTTTGGATATCACCTAATTGCTTTAATTTTTCCACTTCTTAGTCCCATTTTTAGGCTAGTTTGGACTTTTCCTGATGTTGGGCCTTTGGATCCATATTATCAAAAATAGGTATCAATATTTAGCCCCTAAGCACGTGAATTGTATAGTGAATTTTTTTACAATTTACATGTGAATATATTGGTTATTTCCTTTGCTGGTTTTTTGAACGGTGGTCCCCAACTTTCTCATTCTCTTCTCCTTTCTACTGTGAACAGAACTGTCTTTTCGAATTTCCTTATTTAACTGCAACTCCAACATACAGCCCTCGGTTCATTTAATACGTTGATTCTTTTGGAGCAGCCCCCACCATTTCCCATCCTTTTCTTCTTCCATTCACTTTACTTTCTCTTTTTGCAAAATCCCTCTTTCTCACTTCTTTGTTTTGTCTTCTTTCTTTCTTTTTCGCACCGTGCTTTCCTTTCATGGCTCCCATTAGAAGTGAGAGTTCTTCTCACCGCAAAGGAAAAGAGCTCGTTGTTAAGAGGACTCCTTTTGAGAAGGAAGGGGATGAGGAAAACTCTTTTGCCGAATCTGATCATTCAGAGGTCAAAGGGACCACTTGTGATCCCAATAGCGAGTGTCTCCCTCTCCTCGACCCATGGTTCAATATGCACATTCACTTTCTGGTAGTGGTCGATGGCTATACTTATCCACCCCAGACCAGGTTTGGTTGTTCTTGGATCAGAGAGTTACCGACGTGTCCTGGGCGCCATTAACGAGCGCCAAATTAGTGATGCTTATAGTTACATATGTTTCATGCCACATAATTTATTTGGATATTTTTTACGACTACTTGTGAGTTGTGAGTTGTGACAAATACTTACATGTTCATGTGAGAGAAAGAAAAAGATTGAGTATATTCTAAAGCATTAATTGGTTAGTTTTACACAAAGTTTTCAGACCCGGACTGTTCATTAAACCGTAAAAAGGAGAGGTTAAAGATTTTTGAGGTCGAACCGAGATTGAACCGGGGTCGAACCATGATGATGTCATAATTAATTTAATAATTAATTAAAGCCTAAATATAGATATTAAATTTATAAAACTAGTAAAATTGACTAATATATCTATATATGTGAGGGAAATTTAATGATTTTCAAGCATATATTTAATAATTAAATAAGAAAGTTAATAAAATAAAATAATAACCATGAAAACATTAAAATTTATGATTAATTTTTGAAGTAAAGTTGAATATCTTTGAAGGATTTTAATTATAATTTTTTTTATTCCTTGTAAGAGATGGATAATTTAATTAAGTAGAATAAAATTGTGTTAAGTTGTTTTTATTAAAAAAAAAAAAATTGCTAAGAGGTTGGTGTGGACGACTAAATTTCTCGGTTTGAAATAAGTCAAACAAGTAAAATAGTGTCACAAATGCGAATTTGTATTGATGATTGTGTGGTACAATTCTCTGTTGATTACAAAAGAGTGATCCTCTAATTCGATCTCCTTGAAAGATTTGTTAATTGGATTCGTGGTAATGTGATTTTCACTTGAACACAAAGTATCCTTTAATTTGGTTGAAGGATGGATCGGAGATTGTTGAAACGGAATTACAATGAATCTCTGGCTATGAGCTTGTTAGAAATCCTTTGTTCTTCACGTTCTTCGTGTTCTTCGTGTGTTCTTCGTGTTCTTGGTGCGTTCTTCGTCTTCGAAAGTTTGTGGTGGAAGTTCTTCGGTGCTTTAGAGGCTTGAATCCTTAGAGCTTCGCTGATTTATGATTTGTTGAGGTTTCTGGAGGCTTTTGAGCTTGATTCCAGTGAACTTTGAGATCTAGGAATACGATTTGGATGATTCCTTTTCGAATGTTCTTTGTATTCGAAGGTTTTGATGGAAGTTCTTCGGGGCTTTAGAGGCTTGATCCGTAGAGCTTCACTGATTTGTGATTTGTTGATGTTTCTGGAGGCTTTTGAGCTTGATTCCAGTGAACTTTGAGATCTAGGAATATGATTTGGATGATTCCTCTTCGAATGTTCTTTGTATTCGAAGGTTTGTGGTGGAAGTTCTTCGGGGCTTTAGAGGCTTGAATCCGTAGAGCTTCACTGATTTGTGATTTGTGAGGTTTCTGGAGGCTTTTGAGCTTGATTCCAGTGAACTTTTGGATCTAGGCGAATGATTTGGATGATTTCTCTTCGAATGTTCTTCGTATTCGAAGTTGAAGTTCTTGAAGTTCTTGGAGGCTTTAGAGCTTGGTTCCGGCAGAGCTTCTGGACTTCTGAGTGCTTCAAATGGTTTTGTGCCCTCTCCAAATCTCCTGATCTCCTTGGATCTCCATTTCAGATCTCTCTCAGGTCTGATCCCTCTCAGATCTCCTCAGGTCTCCTTTAAATGCCTTAGGAAGGCTTCTATTTATAGGAGTTTAGGGGTAGGTAAGCGACACGTGGCGGAGTCTGATTGGTGAAACGTGGCAGAGCTTGATTGGTCCGCTTATGTCATCGCTTGCACGTGCTGACTGATTGTGTCATCGCTTACACGTGCAAGACTGCTTATGTCATCGCTTACACGTGCAATGATGTGTGATTGGTCTTTGCATGACACTTGGCAAATTTCTGTTGGTTTCTGAATAGTGATAGCAAAACCTAGAGCAATATGTGGCGCTTTGTAATTGGCTGTATTTTGTGGACTTGGTAGTCTGACGTGTCAGCTTGTGATAGGTCGGGAATTTTCCCTATCTACAGTTGGACCGCACGGTTCTTGACCAGTTCGTACGGTCCAACCCCGGTTTTAGGGGTTCACGAAATTGCCAATATGCCCGGTTCTTTATGCTTAAAAAACCGGTTTTAATCATGGTTCACGGTTTTTACGGTCCAACCTCCCGATCCGGTCCGGTTCTGAGAACTATGGTTTTACATAGACGACATAGAAGATTAGGAGCCAAAATGGCAAACTGGGATTGACTAGAAATATTTCATTCTTCAGACCAAATCAAAACTACTTTCAATACGGTATTGGCTATCATGACTTGCAGTGACAATAAATGTAAACTTAAAGGTCCAGAACGACAATTGACCAAACTTGAATAGTGTAAAGAAACCTATATTGGTGGATCTCTTATCCTTAATAGTCATAAAGCACTTAATATCACTATGGGGTCCCATTATATAGTAAAATATCTATAGCTGGTTAGCCACATGATATTCAATGTGCTACAACCACACATTTCTTTATAAAAAGAGAGAATATCATTTGTTAAAAAGGAGGTGGGATGGATTCTCTCTCTCTCTCTCTCAATGAGTAAGAATGAAATTGACTTAAGTATTAGAGTGCTTACTGCCACAAAGCGTGGTACTCCTTAAGGGCAACATTACATTAAGGCCAGAGGGTTCAACTGAACCCCTTGACCTAGCGCTTATATATATAATTTTTTTTTTCTCCTAAATTAAAAATTTGAACAGACCCTAAATTTTGTTTAAACCCAACTAAAGTAAGTTTTGATATGATCATCTTAACGCTATTTTCACAATAAAGATTATGTGACAAGTTGTAAATGGTTTTTATGTGAACTCACAACTGACATAACTTTTTCACCTACTTTTAACAACTTACCACTTAGATTTTGTTATGTAATTTTTGTGAAAATGTTATGCCAATATATTCTTAAAATATTTAATTTTATAAGAAAAAAACAAAAGCTTATTTTCTCCTCCATTAAAAACAAAATAAAGTAAAATCTTCTCTCTAGAGCTTTGGTTTACTTTTTTATTGACAGCCATGCACTTTTCATCTTTATCAGCAAAAGTTTACACCACCATTACAACCAACAGATCTGTATAACTATATTTACATTTGTGATACTTTCCTCATTCTCTCTATCTCTATTTCTCCCTTCTATTTTTCTTAGTTTTTCTTTTTGTTTGATCAAGTAGCTTGATTAATGCTTTATAGATTTCGAAGTCCAAAAAGTCTTTTGGTGCTTGCTCCAATTCTAAGAGAGTGACCATGTGTGTGGTTAAAAATTCATATACTTCAAAAGAAAAAACTTATATCAATTACATTTTTTTTAGTTTCACATTTACTCCCAATCTTACTCCTAGGTGTGTTCCTATTATCCGTTATCATATATTTTTATTTAATTGGTATTACATATAAATATAATAAGTTATTATTAATTTGAAAAAAATATATGATTAATTATTTAATTAAATTTGTTTATGCATTCAATGGTTGTTGTTTTGCCAATCTTTATACTATTAACTATTGTCCAATATAGTTATATTGTATACTAAAATGTATCTAGAATGTTTTCCCAAAAAAAGAAAAAGAAAAAAAAAAGGAATGTATTTAGAATACTATTTTAGATTATTTTATATAATATAGAAGTTGTATATACAGCAAAACATATTAATCACTTTATTTTTTAAACAAATTCCTATTATTAAACCTCCTAGAAAAAAAAAAAAAATTTTCTTAGAGCCATCAGTACTGGTATTGCTCTTCAGTTTTGTGTAGGACCTAAGTAGCACCAAGTTTCAGCAAAGCTGCATCTCCGACTCCAACCATCAGAGCCAGGGGCAACCCAATTTGGAGGCCTAAGGCGATATATTCAAATGTGGCCTTTTTGTTATCACTTAAATAATATTTAACTAGTGTTTAATATCATAAGATTTTTAGAACAAAAATATATTCCTTTTATTTTGTAATATGCTTTTTTTGGGGGGGAAATGCTAAATCTATAACAAATTTTACTAAAAAAAATTTCAAACGATGTGGAAATGAATGCGATTAGTGACACTTTAAGAAGATAATGAACAAGTATTTGAATGAATGATGTTAGGAATATTATAAATTTTACAACATGAGGATTACAAAGATGTATCACTAATCACAAAAAATAATTCAAAAATGAATTTAATAGGTTCTTGATATCCACATATTATATTAAGCAAAATTATTGTGTACTCTCGGAGTATCATAAATGCGTACTCCTTCCTCTCACATGAATGGTGAGTCCCACTAATTAAATTCATAGTGAGACCCACCATTCATGTGAGATGGGGGACTACACATTTATAGTACTTCAGGAGTACCTAATAATTTTCCTTATATTAATTGTCACATTAATTTGTAAAGTTTTCATGTAAAATTAATAATATTTCTAGCATTTTCCTATCTGAATTATTTTTTGTGATTAGTGACAAATATATTTGTAAGGAAAAATGCTAGAGATACAAATTCTTTTATAAAAAATTTTACAAACTAATAATGTGGTAAATGATTATAGATAAATAAAAAAAATGATATTATTGGTGAGCCCAGATGAAAACTAGTAAGAAATTGGCCACAACAACATATTATAAAAATATTGTAAAATAGTTTGTAACTGTAGTATTACTATATTTGTAAGACTCACGTATTTAAAGTTATACTAGTCGCTAACCCGCTACCAATTTTTTTAATTAAAAATAAATAAAAATTAAGATGAACCTCCAAATGATGTGACATTAGCTATTGGAATTCAGCATTGATTCTCGAGTAGCACATTCTTAGTAAGTGGAAGTTTCACTGGGTGAGCAAGTTTATTTTTCAATTTCATTTATTTCATAGAGCTTCTTTACTAAAAATCCAGGCCCTTTTATCATAATTGCTACATGTTTGACTGTCAAGACTTTTAAAGGCAAGTTCATTTCTCTTTTCTATTTCTCTTTATAACCATCTTCTGAACTACATAAGAAATCATCCAATTGTTTGAAATACAAAGTATTTTGGCTGAATTATTATGTAACCATCCCATTAAGAAGTTGTATAACTAGATGGAAACTTAGATTTAGTTAGCTATTTTCTATTTGATTATTGAATGCCCTGTAAAATTTATAATTTTAAATTTGGTTGGAAATTTTTATTATTATTTGTGTATTTGAAAATTTTGGAGTGGGAGCTGGTATGGGGCCTAGAACATAATCCTATTGAGGAAGAGATGATGGACATCAAACTTTGTATGGGTTAGCATGGATGCCTCACTCAATTTAATTTTTACCATAAAGATGCATAAAGGGATTTTAAAATTGTAAAGATCTTAGGTCTTAACAACACAAAACAATATGGAAAGCATCACATTAGATTATCATGGGAATCTCTACAATGCTCCATACATGCACCGATGCACACCAGAAGCAAACGTGTATGCATGAATCAAGATAATTATGTCTCTAAATTATTCAGCTGAGAAAAATCATTTCAATGTATAAGAATTAAAAAGATATTCATCACTTAGTGTTGGGGGATTCATTCCCTCTACATTTTTCTTTGTTGAGAGAGGTTTATTTATTTATTTTTTAATCCGTTTCAAGAGCATGGTTTTTGGGGTCCTTCGGTTTTCAAAATGTGACAAACATTTACTCAAATGTCATTATCTTTAGCATCTATATTTACCTCTGTATTGTACATGTCTACAAGATAATATGCCCTCTAATCTAGACCTCACTCTGTTATAGTAATGATTCCATCAAAACTTCAATGTAATTTTTTTTCTAATGAATCTCATGCATTGCAGGAGAGTATAACTTATCATCAACAAGTGGAACGAGAGTTTATATTGATTTGGACATTCCTAAGACTGCTAAATTCAGAGATCAGTAAGTGCTTTGTTTTGGATTCTCATTTTTAACATATTTACAGTCTCTACAATACTATGTCTAATATCTTTATGTAATATAATAGGCTGGTGGAAAATAACCAACCAATAGTACAAATGCCAAAGCAATTCAAACCCACAATTAACAATTCAAGAAGAGATGAACATCAACAGAAGAAGCATAAGTGAAATAAAAAAAAAAAAAAACCATGTGGGACTCTAATAATGAGGTAAGAAAAAAATATACCTTCAACAATAACATTGTGTCCTTAACATTGCCTTATAACTATACAATTGCTTTCACAAAATTTAACTATAAAATTATAAATTGATTGATATTAAATTCAATTTCTAGGAAACTATCTTTACCTGTTAAGGAAAGATTATAAACATTGACATAGATAATTCTAGTTGGTACTTTATCTCTTGTGAAGTATGTCGTAAAAAGGTAAAGTCAAGAGATAAATTCTTATGGTGTGACAATTGCAACAAAAAGGCATGCTTCCCAATCCCAAGGTACACAAAATGAAAATGTTTACTTTTTATATTAAAATACACAACAACTAATATGATATTAACATTATATATGTCATATCTTTAATTAGGTATAGAATTCAATTAAAGGTTGAAGACAGCTTAGGAATGACCACATTCATTTTATTTGATTCGGAAACAGAAAAATTACTCAACATATCAGCCAAAGACCTTTTGAACAAATCTTTAGAGTTGAGAATGTGGAAGATAAAATTAGTATTTAATATTTACTAAACTTTGCTTGAGTGTACAATTTGAAAAATGTTACTTTTGTTAGGAGCCCAATGAAGTCATCCTTCCTGTGCAAATAAAAAATCTGAAAGGAAAACAATTTGTTTTCCAAATACAACTAAATGACTATAATCTCAACTATGGATGAGAATTCTACACTGCCAAGAAACCTTTTTACTCTTTTGAAGAAACTAACAAAGCAATTCAGCTTGATAAAATGACAGCAGGAAGTATTCTTTAATTTAGCAAAATTACAAATATGATAATTAAGATGTATATGTTGTAATACATTCCTCAACCTGTTCTATTGCCAGGCTTACATCAGTGATACTTCAAAAGAATGTAGCAACAACTTATCCATTGAAGAAGATGGTGTTTGTACAAAATTTCAAAAACTTGATGTTCAAAGCAATGTGCAACTCACACCGACATCTGTACTCAAGGAAAAAAAAAGGGCATATTCAGGGACTACTACAAAGTAACAAAGGAAGAAGATACAAAAAACACTTTAATGTTGTCTTTCAATTTTAAAGATTTTCTATGCACAATTTGGCTTTAATGAATTTGTGATTTTGGTACTAAAGACGTATTGGAACAAAGGAAATATTTTTGTTTTTATGCACAATTTAGTTTTAAATTAAAACAGAGAGGAATTAAACTCTTATATTTAGTTATTCAAGGATACAACTTTACTTCAACGTTTTTTTTCAATATAATGAATACATTGAATATTTAGTGGAAGAC
>NW_027070162.1:0-46077 GCF_002906115.3 Quercus suber
GTTTATCTGCTAAAATGTGAGAAAAAGTGGCTTTAAGCAAATAAGTTAGTTTATTTGCTAAAAGGTGAGACAAAAGAGGATTTAAGAAAATAAAATTGCTTAGAAAAGAGGATACCGACTGCACTCTTAAGAGTATAAAGTAACTATAATCCATGTTTTAGTTGTCTTAAATATGGTAAAAAAATACACAATTCATAAATATGTCCAACATAAAGTCAAAATGTCAAATCAATTTTTATTGAGTCATGCTTCTTGCTTATAATGTTTCTTTTTCGTATTGCCGCCTTCTAAAATATGAATGGTTGCTTAGAATTCTCACTAGTTGAATCAACACTTGTGCTACATTTTTTTCCTGCTAAATGTAAGACTTTTCTTAGTCATGTGTGTTCTGTTTTTCCTCAACTGGGTTAGTAACCCTTCAACTCCCATGTGCCCCTTTTGTGACCAACCTGTTAAGAGTACAGAGAAATGTGGCTTGTTTATTATTTTTCGGGTGCCAAAACCCGGACTTCAAGGAGTGCATTGAAGTAGATTGACAAATTGATGTTTTAAGCTGCTACATTTTTTATTGGGAAAATTACGTAGATCCCTTACTTTTAGTGGGTGGTTTCAAATTAGAATCACTGAATCAGAGTTCATAATTCCTCTCATATTATATTTTCAAAATCGTTGTAAACCCTCAATGGTGTCTATTGACTACATGTAATGGAAATTTAGTAAACTGCATTTGAGAACTATCTGGATACTAAAAGACCTTTCATGTGGAACACAAACAGTATTTTTACTACTTTACCACAATCCCCATTTTCTCCCTTCTTTTACAGCATGCATAATTATTTCACCATGTACTGTTGCCTTTTGTTTTTGTTGATTCCTTTTTTTTTTGGGTGTGAGCATGTTGTTTTGTTTTGTTTTGTTTTTCAGTTCATTTGTATTGGTTTCCAATTGATTTAGTCTATTTGACACTTGAGTAGGTTTACATTTGTCATAGCGTTTCTTTTGTTGCTTACGGTGCTGCACTCAATGATCAACATGGTGACGAAAGTGCGTACTTCAACTACTATTGCTATGTTGTGAACCCGGAGTCTTTGCTGGAGGTGCCATGTTGTCCCTTGCAAGTGTGGCTCTTGGTATAATCTATTATCTCACCTTAATTTCAGCAAAGAACGGTGACAGTCTATGGGGCAATACTTCTATTCCTAATCAAGGAGGCATAGCTATGGGACAGCCTCAGATCCCATCAGGGCTGCCACAGAGTAGCACTCAAGATCCTGTTTTTGTACACGAAGACACATATATGAGACGACAATTTACGTGATTGGTAATTTTGTGTTCGAACCCCAGTTGATAATATGCTTCAATCAGTCTTAAAAAAAGGACGATCTTGTTGGCTCACTGGGAAATGGGGTATTTTCAATCACATTCTGCTGTTTGCTAGCACCAGTAAATTCTTTGAACTTGTCTTTCCTAGGATGTATATGTAATCTGAAACATTCTATATTGTTATGAGTTGGATGGGTTATTATTAAAGATGTGAAATATCAAATATGCCTTTTGGACCATAATAGTGATAATTTCCCATATATAAAGCGTGCCACATTAATGGACGGGACTAATTTAGGCACAATTCAATGGTAATGAAACAACCTTTAGGGGTTTCAATTCCCTGTCAGGTTCGGCTTTGAGAGAAAAGCTGATTGATTTGATGAGTGAGAGAGAAGAGAAGTGTACAGAGAATCGGGGTTTCCAGCTCAGGTTATGAAGAAAGGCTTCAACTCCTTTGTCCTCCTCACCAGCCACCTCCACGTCGATCTCTTCTTCCACGGTGGCAACATTCCCAATTGATCTCTCACTCTCTCTCTCTTCCCTCTTCGATCCAAAATACGATAGCTTTTGCAGTTTGGGAGGAGATTTTAATTGTACTGTGATGGTTTTTATTTAGTTATTGTGTTTGTGGATGATAATGCCGAGATTTGGGAGGAAAATTAGTTAACTATAAGTTCTTTTCGTCTCTTTTTTTTTGTTCTGTTTGTTTTCCGGGAAAGTTTGCTGGATTTTTTTTTTATGTTCTTCCGTTTATTTCCATTAATTTGATAGAAACTTTCAAAATAATTTTTTTTTCAAGGAAATTAATCTTTATTAATTTTTTTTAATTTTTTAAGGGAAAGTCAAAACTAACAGTAATTCTTTAATGAAGTAATTCTTTAATGGAAGTGATAGAAAACCTTAATTGAATAAACTTGAAAGTTTCTCAAAAAAGAATAAACTTGAAAATTAAAAAACTCAATTCAACAAAAGTGAAGTTAGAGAATTAAAATGAATTTTGGTGAGATTTAGAGAGTAATCCAGTATTTTTAGTCTAATTATTTTAATATACTAATTAATATGAAAATAAATAAATTCTTCATTGAATTGGTCAAATTTAAAGGATATATTTTGCATTTTAACATAATTATTTTAATAAATTAATTAATATAAGAATAAATATATTATAATGTAAAAATTAGCAATCTTCAAACATTAGGTAGATATTCTCCTATTATTTTAGATGTTTTAACAAATTTATACTCCTAACAGTATTTGAAAAAGTTCATTATGCCTGCGTTTGGATAGCTCGGTTAGTTACGACACGTTTTCACTTCTGCGTTTTCTTTTTTTTTTTTTTTTTTTGGGCCGCACTTGTTGACTTTGGGGGCAAAATTTACTGTGCGTGTACTGTGCATGCACTATTCACGCACTGTTCACGCAATATTTAATATTAAAAGTGGGTCCCACAACACTATTCACACATTTAAAATTATTTTGCTACAGTGTTTTCAGCAACAATAAGTTTTTATCAACTTTCAGCAACAATAAGTGCTATCCAAACGGACCCTATATGAAACACAAAAAAGTTTGAGGTGGTTTTTCAGGGGGGTTTTTGGTGATCAGACACAACCCAGTTTCATAGGTGAGAATTATATTATATCCCTTTTTACCAAACTCTGTTTTCAGACAGATAAAAAAAAAATGATAATTTAACAGACAAAGATTTTTACTTCTAATGATAATAACTTTGATGAATTTGACTGTTGTTCTTTCCATTTTTTGTCCTAAAATTTCTTTCAGTTTTCTTTCATTTTTTATTTTTATTTTTTTGAGGAGACTCATTTCTTATTTGGTTTCTTGTGGTTTTATTTCATAAAATTTTTGGAACCCTTTTTCTTTTGTTGCATTTTTTAATGGACTCATGTTGTAAAGCCTCACACTCTGTCTCTTTGATATACAAAGAAAAGTGTGATCTTTAAGTATAATAAGGTATAACCTTAAATGGTATTAAAAAATTGGTTTTGGCGGGACTTGTTATCCAAGAGGGTTTAAGGATCCAAAACCCATTTGGACAAAAGAAAATCATAAACTATTCTATCGTTGGTATGTTTTTTTTTTATGTTTTTTGGTGTCTTTATGTTTTATGAAGGGTCCGTTTGGATAGCACTTATTGTTGCTGAAAGTTGATAAAAACTGATTGTTGCTGAAAACACTGTAGCAAAATAATTTTTAAATATGTGAATAGTGTTGTGGGACCCACTTTTAATATTAAATATTAAGTGAACAGTGCGTGAACAGTGCACGCACAGTACACGCACAGTAAATTTTGCCCCCAAAGTCAATAAGTGCGGCCCAAAAAAAAAAAAAAAAAAAAGGAGAAAACGCAGAAGTGAAAACGTGCCGTGACTAACCGAACTATCCAAACGCAGGCTATATTAATACTAGCCTATAAGTATGCGTGTTGCATGTGCTCAGAAGCTCTCCAATATTTTTATTTTTTTTTTTATATAGCATGAATTTCTTACATAAAAATAGATAAACATGAGAGGAAAAAATGCTAAATTTTAAGAGAGCTTTTAGTTTTTTATTTTATTTTTATTTTTTATTATTGGGAGTGTTTTACTTTTATTTAGATGAAATGAATAAAATGAATAAATTTTTTTATAAGTGAAGGAAAAAATTCTAAATTTTAGGCATTCTCATTTTAAATTCAAAATGAAATATGTTAATTGATATTTATGACCTTATTTTTAAGAGAAGTTATTTTTAATTAATGAGGGTATTTTTAAACCACATAAAAATTCAATTCAAATGATGGAATCTTGTTATATATAGTATATAAATTTAAAAATTATATTTATAATGTAGGTAGGAACTCTTTTTTTTTTTTCCATAGATAAACGTAGAACGTAGGTACATTTTAAAACTTTCAAACAAAAATAAAAGAATTCATTTAAAAAAATTAAAAAAAACTAATATTAATTTTTAAAAGAAACCCCGATTACCCAAAAGTCAAACCCCTAAATTTGACACTACAACACTTCCAATTTCTCATTGACTGTCACTCTCCCTCTCTCTTTCTCTACTTGCTTTCCCTCCCCAGTCACTTTCTCCAAAATAGATAACTACTCTATCTCTCCGACCAAACTAAACCCCAAGATCTAGGCTTTTCCAACAAGACTTACTACCGGCTATATTTTTAGAGAATTTTTTGGGGAAATTTTTTTTTGAAGTTCAACAGTTGACCTTGCCGTTTATAATATGATATAATTAATACGAAACTAGTACATTAGTATCACATGACTCACGAACACTTTCCATATAAATGCTTTCGTAATAAATCTAAAAAATTTAGAAATAGAAAATTGGGTCAATAATATGAATATTATAGATATTTTGCTAGTTAGCATTTAAAAAAAAAATGAATTGTCATAATTAAATAAAAATACAATGGGAAGACATATTTAGGGTATGTTTGGTAACTGTTTTTTCCATTATTTTCTATTTTCAATTTTTTTTTTTTTATTTTTGAGACTAAAAAACTTGTTTGGCAATCCAAAATGGACGGAAAACAAAATTGTTTTCAAAACTAAATTTGTGGTAGGAAATTGAAAACATTCAAAGGTCGTTTTTAGTTTCTAGTTTTAAATGTCAATGAAAACACACATTTAATTTTAATGAATTTTCTCATTAATGAGTTAGCATTAGAGTTCAAATCCTAATAACAACATATTTTAGTATTTTCTATTTTTTCTTCAAAAAATATATATATATATATATATATATATATTTTTTTTTTTTTAATTTCAACTAACCAAACATGTTTTTGATTTCAAAAATATAAGATTTTTTTTCTTTATATTCCCAAAACAAGTTTTTGAAAATAGAAAATAATAACTGTTACCAAACATAACCTTAACTTCTATGCTTTCCATAGTTTAAAAGTGTTGTCTAACATAGAATGTTATTGGGTTGTAAGAGAGATTTTTATAAAATGTTAATATCATACATATATGCTTATGTTGTCAACATCTCACTGCAAGTGCATAGTTACCGAACCTCCAAAGTAATTTACAATTCTTACATAGTTACCGAAACTTACAAAATAATTTACAATTCTTAAATTAATAAATCAAAAACTCCCAAAAGTTATAAACACACACACACACACACTCAACTAATATAAACTACAGAGATATAAACAAAGACCATGATATGAGGAAGACACACAAAGCTTCAAATTTGAGAAGCAATATGACTTTTTCAATCTTACTTAGTCGTAGTAATAATAATATAGACAATTCAAAACATGGAAAACAATATCAAAATTATCACACCTAATTCATTATCTTTTATGTTGAATCAAAACAAATAATTAATCAACGAAAAATCATAACTTTAATTAAGAAAACAAAAATTACATGAATCCAAATAAAAATTTTCAATAGAGCAACAGCAAATAAGGTGATGAATTAATATCAACTTACTGAGACGCAAATACCAAAAACCCCAAGACTTAAAACTTCCAAATTTTATAGAATCCCCAAATACATCGGAAAATAGAGGATGTCAAACTCAAACTAAATATGTGCCTCATTTCTCTCTATTGTTGCTTGAATATTAGATTTTATATGTGATGAACTACCACTTATTCAAAAGCTTAAGCTAATACGAAAGCATAAATTTAATCACTTAACCATGACTCTTAACCATTTTTTAAACTTATTTGAGACTTGTTATTAATCTTCTAGACACACAAGTGTATATTTATCAACCAATTAATTAATGTATCGGATTGTATCCTAGCTTAACTAGTATCCTAGTATTTCAAGAATTATCATATTATACAATATCCATATACATATTGCATCTGTGTCTCATGTCAGTATTGATGCTTTACAGATCATAACCATCTTAATTCAGACACTAATATTCCTCATTAACAATAAGTTTTCAAAGGATAAGGCAAAAATCAATCAAACAGGAATGAAAGTTTAACCTCAACCTGAATGAAATTTGGGCGGGTTAACCTCAACCTGATCTTCTCATTCAAGGCGTCTACGCACCCTAATATCCTAAATACATTAACGGCACATTGGGTAGGGGCCAGCCGAAAATGCTGGAGGTAATCTCTCATCACTGGCTTCATAGGGATTCTCATGCCTCCCTCTATAAAAGCTACTATGGGAATCACAACTTCGCCCTCGTTCTTTTTAGCGTACTACTCCCCTTCCTCACAATACCTCAAGCCCACATTACGGGGTATCCCATAATCGGCAACAAATTTCTCCATCATCTCTTCAGATTCAACTAACTTCTTAAATTTCCCCATTCCTAGCAACGACTAGAGGACTCGAAAGAGGGAAAGAAAAAGAAGAATCAAAGAAAATTTTGTGCTACAAAGGGAAGAAGACTTACAGAAACGGGGAGATTCTCCTCGGACAGGCTTTCTACACTAAAAAAGGGCGCTGGACAGTGTGAAAATTGAACCAGATTCGGAGTATGTGCATCAAAGTCAGTGAATACGCAAATAAGAATGCCAAACGGATCAAACGAGTATTTATACCCCCAATTTAAGTTAACCAAGCGTAACTTCCCGCCCACAAAAGCAGGAAATCCCTGCCGAGTGATTACCATCACACCATCGGGAGTGGGAAATGGGAAACCACTAGAATTTAATGCGAGCGCACATTGAGTCTCGAAACGCCAAAAACGTACATCGGACAGACGAAAAGACTCCAACGCTGACGTGGACTGAGATTGGGTGAATCCTGTAGAGGGCCCAAGGTTATCAAAACCCTCCTCCCCGTCCAAAGGTACGGGCAGCAGAATTTTGAGGGGCTATTGTGGGGCCTGTGCGCCTAGTAACCTCGGCCCACTTTACATCCGGCCCAGGGCCCATGCCGAGGAAGGAATATTATACGAGGACGATTTTTGAAGGCCCAAGCTCTTAGAATCCCCGCTGAGGATACCAACGTCCTCTGCAGACCGTGATTAACCCCAAGTGGTGAAAAGGGACGAGCCCAGGACAGGTTGTCACCTCCACAATAAATGCGCTCACCTAATCCCCTGGCCACATTAATGAAGATGTGACCCCTAGACTGGATAATCTTAGTCACTGTGAATCACTTGAGTACTGATAGTACTGCGGATAGGACGGACAATCAGAAAAAAAGTGCATGGATGATCAACAGATGGAGGAAGGAGAAGAAAGGGAGGGGACTAAATAAGAAGAACAAAATAGAAAAGGAGAAAGGGGGGAAAAAGGGAGAAGAAGGAAGCTCCTCGGATGAGTGCCGAGGAGCGACCTTAAGAAGCAGCCCGGATATCTCGATCTCCAATGGTGGGAATTCCTGTCTTAGAGTTGCCTGCCTATTAGAGCCTAATTCTTCATCCCACGCTCTAAAAATTTATTGTTTGGGCTTGTTGGGCCAGAAACCCATCTTTTTTCTGGGTCTAATCCAAATTGAGTCCCTACAATATATTTTCGAAAATTAAGAGGTAACATTTAACAATTGATTAATTAAATAAAACTAAAAGTCTATCATCAAAATTTTGTAAACTTAAATCCCACACAACTCACGTTTTCTTTTCTTTTTTTCTTCAAGTTGCACCTTAATAAATTAAGGATATTAAGCAATAAGACTCTTGACGAAGGGATAAGATTTAACAATAATTTAATTTAGATAAAACTTTATCATATAAGCTTTAGAAATTTAAATTATAAAGCAACTAATAGTTTATTATCAAAAATTTCATATATAACTAGCCTCATCATACACGCTCCGCACATTTGATGAGTCTCTTTATTTATTTATTTTAAGTTTAATGTAATTTTTCAATTTGAATTTATCTATTGTTAGTGAGATTACATAGGAAAGAATTTTTAAGAATCTAAAATTTAGGATTTGAAATGGAGTAAATTGCTGGGTTTAGTGTGTGCCAAAATTTAAGGAAAAAATGTATCAAACGTGCATAAGATATATTTAAATAGAGAGTATGCTAATTTTTTGGAAAAAAATTCTCTGATAATTTTTTTTTTAATTTTTTAGAATTACATTTTTAACCCTATTTTTTTATTTTTTAAGAATAAGAATTATCTAATTAGATTAGAGGTATTTTTGACATTTTTTGAAGTTATAACTAACTTTCTAAATCTTCTTAATAATAATAATAATAATAACTTCTTCTAACCAATAAAGTGATCCCTATATTTCTAACAAAAAAAAGTCATCCCTATAATTAAATCCCACACAATACACCCCACGTTGTTGTTTTTTTTTTTTTTTCAATTTTTTCTCAAGCTACAAATTATGCTTATGTTTTAGTCTATAAATTCATCTTACTTATTGTTTTTTGCTTCTAAATTTGCATGTAGGATATTATGCCAAATGAAGTTTACTATATAAAAAAAATAAAACAATGGACACCTATTTAAGTTCTTGGTTTTCTTATATAACCTTTTAATTTTTTTACTCTCACTAATTAGTAATATTACTCGTATTTGTTAGGATATATTTCCTCAAATTAAGGGATAATATCTAACAACTATTTAATTTAGGTAAAACTTTATCATATAAATTTCAACAAATTTAAATTCTATTCAAACTAAAAGTCTATTATAAAAAATTCTAAATGTAAATCTCAAACAACAACATACATTTTCTTTCTCAACAACCCCTCACCCCCCTCCCCCCAACTACGTTTTGCCATCCACTCTAACTAAAAGTCTATTATTAATATACTAGCCTCGTCACACGTGCTTTGCATGTGTGATAAGGCTTCGTCTTTTTTTTTTTTTTTTTTTGGGTCTAGTGTCATAATTTCCCTTAAAAAAAAAATTGAATAAGTTTGTTTCAAAGACATGGATTAAAAAGAGTGTCATATTTTGTAAGTATTTTAAGTGGAGTTGGAATATATTTTATCGGGTTAGCATGTCCTCAAGTTTTTTCCTTGTTAAATGTAAGTTTAGGATATTTCTAAATCACATAAAAATCCAATCAAAGAGAGGAATCTACTTAAAAGTATAAATTAAGAACAACTAATTAATTAATTAATTCTCAAAAAAATTAATAAATTAATTCTACACATTTAAACTTCAATGAATTTAAATTATATTCAAACTAAAAGTCTATTATCAAATTATGTTAACTTAAATATTTCATCAAATTTAAATTATATTCAACTAAATGTCTATTATAAAAAATTCTAAACTTAAATCCCAGACAACAACCTATGTTTTTTCTTAAAAAATAAAAAATAAAAATAAAAAAAATAAAAAAACTTTTGACTTCTACTCTAAATAAAAGCCTATTATCAACATTTTAAGAACAACTAATTAGTAAATTAATTTGGACAAAGTTTGCTACAAAACTGGTTGTAGTCTAAGGTTTCAACTTACTCAATATCTTTTTATTGGAGATGAATTCTGACAAATCAACCATTGGATTACATCTACTTCTTATAAACTCCACACTTGCAAAATTTCTAAAAAATTAAAGATCAATAGCTTTGTTATCAATAAATTGTTTAAATTGCAAGTTTTTGTAGTTTAAAATTATACATAAAATATAAGTTATAGATCATACAGTAAGTAATATCCGATTAATAAAAAATTGACATGTGTATTAAGAGAATAAAGAACATACGAAATCTATTAGCTAGTAGTTGACTTTCTCATATTGTGCCACCTAAGTTTTGCCGCCACCACAATTTTTCACAATATTTTTATTTTTTTAATTATTATTATATTAATTTTGTACCCGACCCATCATTCTATTCTTCAACAACTTCTTCCAACTTACAATAACCCAATCACCCATGACCAAGCAGTCTTATTACCAGTGGGCTTCACACTGCCATAGCTACCGCAAATTGGAGGAGAGAGGAAATAAAAATACGACGAAGCAAGCGCTTGCTGTGGTGTGGAGATGAAGCAAGCGCTTGATGCTCGTACTCTTATTGTACACAGTTATTAATTAACAGAACCTTATGACTAACTTGATTGCTTTAGATTATCTAAAAAGAAAAACTTGATTGCTTTAATTTTAAATCGGTAGAGTAAAATAATTATCATATTACATTTTATAAATGGAAATAAAGCACCCACGACTCTGGTCATCATCAAAGAGGAAATTGCCTATATATGTTCAACAAGCATACAACAGTAAAAGCAAAGGATAGCTATAAAATAAACAATATTAATGGTCTATTATTATGCGCCATCTTCAGAGACTGCGCATTTTCAATTTATATGTTAAGTATCTCCCAATTTATATGTTAATTTGTGATTATGCATAATAAAAATTGTGTCAATAGTAAGCTTGTGTAAAATTGATGTTGCTCTCATTATAAGTTGACAATTTAACACGGTATAAATTTGAATATATTTTTACTATCATTAAACCTTTATTTATTTAATGAAATGAAGTTGAAAGAGGTCAAACTTGGGTGCCATGATAAGTGGGACTTGGAGTTGAAACCAATAATCATTCCATATTGGTTAATCTGATGCCATATTATTGTTGGACAAACTTTAGTTACAAAATTGGTTGTAGTCTAAAATTATAATCTTACTCAATAAAATAAATATTATTACATATTTTGAAAATCTAACTGTTGAATTGCATGTTCTTTATGCTCTTAATATACATGTCAAATTTTGTGTCAATCGGATATTATTTACTATATGATTTATAAGTTATATTTTATGTACAATTTTAAACTACAAAAACTTGCAATTTAAGCAATTTATTGATGACATATCTATTAATTTTTAATTTTCTAGAATTTTGCAAGTATGGAAAATATAAAAAGAACATGTAATCCAATTGTGGATTTGTCAAAATTCACCTCCAATAAAAAGATATTGAGTAAGATTGTAGATTTAAGCTACAACTAATTTTTCTAGCTAAATTTTGTCTTATTAAACCTTTATTCTTTTAGTAAATGTTATTGCTTAAACCGTTTAAGTTAAACTAAACACATAAAGTATATAAATTTGACTTCACAAAAAACACTTTATCTTGTTCGGAAGATAGATGTAGTTAATAAAAAGAAGCCTCATGACTTTGAACTAGAGGACTGAGGAGATTGCACCATTATTAATCTTTTTAAAAAATAATAATAATTTTTTTTTTAAATCATGATTAGTCTTAATGTAAAAGCATAATTCATGAAAATAGGTGCATGAATTTTTTTTTTTTTTTTTTTTGAGAAACTAAAAATAGGTGCATGAATGTAAATGTATGCAATATGTTAGAGCTTAACAAGATCGATCAGTGCAAGTTAAGTGGACGACAAAGTCTTTAATTCCATGATTTCCATCTAAGCGAAAAGTTTAAAACTAATAATTGACTAAGTGGATCAGTATATTTCATTGACACAGTGAAGCACAGCAAGAAAAAAAAATATTACACGCTTCCATCAATGAGAGACATAAAAAGCAAGATAAAGGAAAAAAAACAACAACAATCTTAAATAAATGAACCCATTAAAGAAAAAGCAAAACCCACTTATAATTTTTTCTTACATTAATTCTTGTAGCCTCAGCAGCAAAACCAAGAATAACTGATAAGAGCCCAAGGAATCCGATAACATTTTTTTTTTTTTTTTTTTTTTTGAGAAACTAAAAATAGGTGCATGAATGTAAATGTATGCAATATGTTAGAGCTTAACAAGATCGATCAGTGCAAGTTAAGTGGACGACAAAGTCTTTAATTCCATGATTTCCATCTAAGCGAAAAGTTTAAAACTAATAATTGACTAAGTGGATCAGTATATTTCATTGACACAGTGAAGCACAGCAAGAAAAAAAAATATTACACGCTTCCATCAATGAGAGACATAAAAAGCAAGATGATAAAGGAAAAAAAAACAACAACAATCTTAAATAAATGAACCCATTAAAGAAAAAGCAAAACCCACTTATAATTTTTTCTTACATTAATTCTTGTAGCCTCAGCAGCAAAACCAAGAATAACTGATAAGAGCCCAAGGAATCCGATAACAGCGCACATTATCACCACCTTTCTCTCCATCGTCTCTCTCTCTCTCTCTCTCTCTCTCTAGAAGTTCTAAGTCTGAGAGAATTAGCTTAGAGTTGGTTAATAAGTACTGTTGCCGGTGAGTTGTTTGTGTTTTTGGCTGAATTGTGAAGTCCAAGATATGGACATAATTTAATGGTAATATGATGATATTCCTGAAACTGTGAGGATGACTAACTATGGAATATGGAGTATAAATTAATAGCAGGCGAGAGATACAATTTCTTTGTGTCCTTTTCAATTAGCACCAAGAGTATTATGAACATTCCTTATGTATCATGTCAACTCTTATGTATTGGACCATTGGAGCTAACCCGTGTTCTTTTTAATAAACCTGTTCTACGGTCCATTCAATACAATTTTTGAGAACTAAGACGGCTATTATAAGTGATTTTTTTTTTTTTTTTAAATTAGTTAAATGAGTTATATTGTTTTTGGCTGAATTGTGGGTGAGTTGTGAATTCTTGTGAAATTGCGATGTCCAAGATATGGACAGAATTTAATGGTAATACGGTGATATTCCTGAAACTATTAGGACGGTTATACAGAGTAAAGATTAATAGCGGGAGAGATACAATTTCTGTGTCCTTTTCAATTGGCACCAAGTATTATGAACATTCCCTTAAAAGGACACTTAACGGTTGGGGGTTTTGCGGGTAATTAAGAGTTAGCTTCAGTGCACTAGAACTAGACAAGATGTGTACAAGTGACAAAAATCAAAGATGCGCCCTATCATGTCGGCTCCATTACATTGGAGCATTGGAGCTAACATGTGTCCTTTCTAACAAACCTGTCCTGAGGTCAACTCAATACGATATATTTTTGAGAACTAAGATGAAGATTATAAGTGAGTCTTTCTTAAAAAAAAAAAAAAAATATATATATATATATATATATTGTTTAAATAATATATATTTAAATTTCTATATTATGATTTTTTTATTCAAAAGCCATTAATTTTGTTTACTAATTTGGTTTTTGTATTTAGATCTTAATAACATCTCTCTTACAATTGATAATAGATAATTCACTTGATTAACACAATTATAATATTTTTCTTTTGATGAAATAATTTAAGGGTTTCAACTTAATTAGATTGCTATTTGCTGAATATTTTGGGGGCATTGTTGGAAGTGGGAGAAAGAATTCAAAACTTATATTTTTTTCTTTTAAAAAAATAAATTATCATCCTACAATTTTTGAGGTTTTTTGTATAATTTTGGGTTTTTTTTTTTTTTTTTTTTTNGAGAAGTGTACAGAGAATCGGGGGTTTCCAGCTCAGGTTATGAAGAAAGGCTTCAACTCCTTTGTCCTCCTCACCAGCCACCCCCACGTAGAGCTCCTTTCACAGTGGTGACATTCTCAATTGATCTCTCACTCTCTGTCTTCTCTCTTTGATCCAAAATACCATAGCTGTTGCAGTTTGGGAGGAGATTTTAATTGTACTGTGATGGTTTTTATTTAGTGATTGTGTTTGTGGATGATAATGCCAAGATTTGGGAAGGAAAATTAGTTAACTATAAGTACTGTTTGTGGATGGTTTTTTTGTTCTGTTTGTTTTCTGGGAAAGTTTGCTGGATTTTTTTGATGTTCTTCCGTTTATTTCCATTAATTTGATAGACACTTTCAAAATAGTTTTTTTTTTTTTTCAAGGAAATTAATCTTTATTAATTTTTTGTTTTTCTTTTTTAAGGGAAAGTCAAAACTAACGGCAGTTCTTTAATGGAAGTGATAGAAAACCTTAATCGAATAAACTTGAAAATTAGAAAACTCAATTCAACAAAAGTGAAGTTAGAGAATTAAAATGAATTTTGGTGAGATTTAGAGGATGTTTTGCATTTTTAGTCTAATTATTTTAATATATTAATTAATATGAAATTAAATAAATTCTTCAACTGAATAGGTGTTTTGCATTTTAACATAATTATTTTAATAAATTAATTAAAATAAAAATAAATAAATGATAATGTAAAAATTAGCAATCTTCAAACATTAGGTAGATATTCTCCTATTATTTTAGATGTTTTAACAAATTTATACTCCTAACAATATTTGAAAAGGTTCATTATATTAATACTAGTCTCTAAGTATGTGCACGAATTCAGTGACTCTTCTATATTTTTTGAAAAAATTAATAGTTTGCATTATTAAAAAAATAAAAATAATAAACTTTAGAGATAAATAATAATTCTAATTTCTTTAAAAATAAGGTGAACATGAAGGGAAAGAAGACTAAATTTTAAGAGTTATTTTTCTTTTTTTTTTTTAAATTTTTTATTGGGGGTGTTTTACTTTTATTTAGACGGAAGATGAATAAAAAATGCTAAATTTTTATAAGTGAAGGAAAAAAAAAATCTTAAATTTTAGGAATTCTCATTTTAAATTCAAAATGAAATATGTTAATTGACGTTTATAACCTTAGTTCTGAAAAAAGTTACTCTGTATTAATGATGTTATTTTTGAATTACATAAAAGTCTAGGATTTTTTTTTTTTCATAAATAAACTTAGCAACGGTAGGAGCAATTTAAGCCAGGTACATTTTAAAACTTTCAAACAAAAATAAAAGAAATCATTTAAAAAAAAAACTAATATTAATTTAAAAAAAAGACCCGGTTAACTAAAAGTCAAACCCCTAAAATCAACACTTCCTGTTTCTCATTGACTCAGTCACTTCCTCCAAAATAGATAACAACTCTTCTCTCTCCTACCAAACTAAACCCCAAGATTTAGGCTTTAACGACAAGGTTTACCGCCGGCTACGGAGTATTTTTTAGAGAATCTTTTTGGGGAAATTTTTTTTTCGTTCAATAGTTGAACCCTGCCGTTTATAATATGATACAATTAATAATTTAATATAAAGTGGTATATTAGTATCATACAACTCATGAACACTTTCAATATAAATGCTTTTATAATATAATTAGTCACTAATTCATATAATGCATGAAAAAGTTATTTATATAATAAATTCTAAGAAATTTAGAAATAGAAAATTGGGTTAATGATATGCATATTATAGACACTAGCTTGTAATCTCATGTATATGCATGGATATACTTAAAAGATACATATAAAAGATACATAATAAGAGGTACAAATAATTCTTACATATATAATTTAAATATTATTGATAATTATTTTTATATTTTTTTAACTCTTTAAAAAGTCTTGTAAGAATGTTATTAGGTAGAAAATGTAAATTTTCTATTTTTTAAAATATTTTTATGTTAATTAATTCTAGACTTTTTGGTTTTTGTACACAATAACTCACTTGAATGGATATTTATGATATAGTTCCACATTTGATTTCAAAATTAAGAAATAAAACCCTCTCTAAAAATAAATAATTTAGGACAAATGGCGCAAAATTGGACTTCAATTGTAGAATCTAATTGGATTTTCTCTAAACTTTACCTATTAATATATATATATATATATATAGATGACTTATAAATTTAAATTTTTATAGTTATAAAAAAAGGCTCATAAATATACAATCATTCAAACTCTCTCTTCCTCTAATTTCATATATAGTGTTAGATATATGATTATGTTTTTTTTTTTTTTTTAATAATTTATTTATATTGGACTCCTCATTTTCTAATCTAAATTAACTCATTTGATACAAAAATTAAAAAACTTTGATTAGGTGAGACACGTGCTATAAAATTAAACTTTAATTGAAATCCAATTTTTACACTGAACTAACTAACGTGGTACAAAGATTTAAAATTTTTGATTAGATGGGATACGTGACACAAAATTAGACTCTAATTGAATTCTAATTTGAAATCTAATTAGATTTTCTCTCAACTTTACCTATTAATATATATATATATATATATATATATATATATGACTTATAAACTTGAATTGTTTTTAGTTCTACAAAAAAATACTCATAAATATAAAATCATTCAAAATTTTTTTAATGGTTTACTTATATTGGACTCCTTGTTTTTACATTAAATTAACTCATTTGGTATTTAAAAAAAAAAAAAAACTTAGATTAGGCGGGACACATGTCGCAAAATTAAATTCTAATTGAAATCCAAATTTTACATTGAATTAACTCACTTGGCACAAAAAATTAAAAACTCAGATTAGATGAGACACGTGATGCAAAATTAGACTCTAATTAAATTCCAATTTGAAATCTAATTGAATTTTTCTCTCAGCTTTACCGATTGTTATATATATAGATTTTGCTAGTTAGCATTTAAAAAAAATGAAAAGTCATAATTAAATAAAATACAATGGGAAGAAATATTTAACTTCTATGCTTTTCTATAGTTTAGAAGTGTTGTCTAACATAGAACGTTATTGGGTTGTAAGAGAGATTTTTATAAAATGTTAATATATGCTTATGTTGTTAACATCTCACTGCAGGTGTATAGTTACCGAAACCTAAAAAGTAATTTACAGTTCTTAAATTAATAAAGCAAAACTTCCAAAAGTTACACACACACACACACACACTCAAAACTAATATAAACTACAAAGATATAAACAAAGACCATGATATAAGGAAGACGCACCCAGTTTCAAATTTGATCAGCAATATGACTTTCTCGATCTTACTTAGTCGTAGTAATAACAATATAGACAATTCAAAACATGGAACAATATCAAAATTATAACACCTAATTCCATTATCTTTTATGTTGAATCCAAACAAATAATTAATTGAAATTAATCCAAACAAATAATTAATCAACCAAAAATCATAGCTTTAATTAAGAAAAAAAAAATCACATGAACCCAAATAAAAATTCTCAATAAAGCAAAAGCATATAAGGTGAAGAATTAAGATCAACCTACTGAGACGCAAATACCAACGACCCCAAGACTTAAAACTTCCAAATTTTATAGAATCCCCAAATTCTACTTCAAAACCAAACAAAACCCTTCAAATTCAATATATATATATATATATAATATCAAATAAAAATTATCATTCCTTAGGTTGGAAGACATAGGTTGCAGTTTTGATTTTTCTCCAAAAAATAGAGATGCTTTATCTGCCATATACAATATAAAATAATTATTAGAATCAACCCAAAAACCAAATCCACAAAAACAATGTCAATATAAATATAGAGATGAACCCAAAAACTCAAAAGAAAATCAATTCTAAACATAACAAAAGAATGAGATAGAAAGAAAATCTCAGGCATACATGAAAACAAATAATAAAGAAAGAACGCTGCCTTGCCAAGTTAAGTTTAGGGTTTCGAGGTGGTAATTGCTAGGGTTAGGGTTGTCCAGTCAACTGCCGGACTCGACTCACTTGCCTCTGCTGACTGAACCCGTCTCGCAGTCGACCAAACTGACTTCTCTGATGGTTAGCGACGGATTGCTTCCTCCAGAACCTAACTTTGACGGGTTGGACGTTGGTTCTCCTTCTTCAAAATCCAAGAAACTCGATCCAACTGACCCACAGATATTTCGATGTTATTTGATAAATCCGGCGAATTTTGAGATTTTTTTTGGCTAAATCTTAGTTAGATTTGGTGAGATTTCGCTAGATCTAGTCGAGTTCTTGGCTAGATCTGACGAGATTTTTCCAGATCTAGTAGAGATCTTGGCTATTTTTGATGAAATCTCAAAGGATTTTGGCTGTTTTTCATCATCCGACGAGTTTTGAGATGTTCTTTGGCTAGATCTTAGCTAGATCCGACGAGATTTAGCTAGATCTAGTCGAGTTCTTGCTAGATCCAGCAAGATTTCGCCAAATCTAGTCGAGATCTTGGCTATTTCTAGCAAAATCTCAAAGGATTTTGGTTGATTTTCATGGTTTTCTCACCGAATTTCTTCTATTTTCCAGATCTTGACTTTGATCGAACTCGACCGCGCGCTCATTGATGTTCCAAACTCGTTCGAGACCGATCATCCTCCTAGTCGGCGGCGGGGTTGAAAGTTTGTCCACCCGATCTAGTTGGGTTGGATGCGGGTTGAGCCAAACCCGTCTGACCTAACCCCGTGACAGGCCTAGCTAGGGTTTTAAGAAAGGGAAGAGAATCCTAACGGAGTCTCTCCTCCTCTTTTTTCTCAATCCAAAATTTTTAATTTAATTTAATTTTTATTTTTTTTACGTGAGTCTTTTTATTTTTTTTAATCCTAAAGTGAAGTTAAGTTTAGGGTATTTTTTTTTTTTTTTTTTTAATCCTGCTAGCTAACAATTCCATCTCTTCGACCAACTAAACCCCAAGATCTAGGCTTTCCCAACAAGACTCGCTATCGGGTTCTATTCTTAGAGAATTATTTTGGGGAAAAAAAAATTTGAAGTTCAACAATTGAACCCTGCTGTTTAAATATGATATAATTAATATGAAACTGGTACAATAGTATCATACAACTCATGAAAACTTTCAATATAAATGCTTTTATAATACAATAATCCTATCTATATATATTTTTAAAAAAGAGCAAAATTTAGGTATAATACTTAAGTGTTGTTTCTTAAGTTTTGAGATTTTGCTAGAAATAGCCAAGATCTCGACTAGATTTGGCGAAATCTTGCTGGATCTAGCAAGAACTCGACTAGATCTAGCTAAATCTCGTCGGATCTAGCTAAGATCTAGCCAAAGAACATCTCAAAACTCGTCGGATGATGAAAAACAGCCAAAATCCTTTGAGATTTCATCAAAAATAGCCAAGATCTCTACTAGATCTGGAAAAATCTCGTCAGATCTAGCCAAGAACTCGACTAGATCTAGCGAAATCTCACCAAATCTAACTAAGATTTAGCCAAAAAAAATCTCAAAATTCGCCGGATTTATCAAATAACATCGAAATATCTGTGGGTCAGTTGGATCGAGTTTCTTGGATTTTGAAGAAGGAGAACCAACGTCCAACCCGTCAAAGTTAGGTTCTGGAGGAAGCAATCCGTCGCTAACCATCAGAGAAGTCAGTTTGGTCGACTGCGAGACGGGTTCAGTCAGCAGAGGCAAGTGAGTCGAGTCCGGCAGTTGACTGGACAACCCTAACCCTAGCAATTACCACCTCGAAACCCTAAACTTAACTTGGCAAGGCAGCGTTCTTTCTTTATTATTTGTTTTCATGTATGCCTGAGATTTTCTTTCTATCTCATTCTTTTGTTATGTTTAGAATTGATTTTCTTTTGAGTTTTTGGGTTCATCTCTATATTTATATTGACATTGTTTTTGTGGATTTGGTTTTTGGGTTGATTCTAATAATTATTTTATATTGTATATGGCAGATAAAGCATCTCTATTTTTTGGAGAAAAATCAAAACTGCAACCTATGTCTTCCAACCTAAGGAATGATAATTTTTATTTGATATTATATATATATATATATATTGAATTTGAAGGGTTTTGTTTGGTTTTGAAGTAGAATTTGGGGATTCTATAAAATTTGGAAGTTTTAAGTCTTGGGGTCGTTGGTATTTGCGTCTCAGTAGGTTGATCTTAATTCTTCACCTTATATGCTTTTGCTTTATTGAGAATTTTTATTTGGGTTCATGTGATTTTTTTTTTCTTAATTAAAGCTATGATTTTTGGTTGATTAATTATTTGTTTGGATTAATTTCAATTAATTATTTGTTTGGATTCAACATAAAAGATAATGGAATTAGGTGTTATAATTTTGATATTGTTCCATGTTTTGAATTGTCTATATTGTTATTACTACGACTAAGTAAGATCGAGAAAGTCATATTGCTGATCAAATTTGAAACTGGGTGCGTCTTCCTTATATCATGGTCTTTGTTTATATCTTTGTAGTTTATATTAGTTTTGAGTGTGTGTGTGTGTGTGTGTAACTTTTGGAAGTTTTGCTTTATTAATTTAAGAACTGTAAATTACTTTTTAGGTTTCGGTAACTATACACCTGCAGTGAGATGTTAACAACATAAGCATATATTAACATTTTATAAAAATCTCTCTTACAACCCAATAACGTTCTATGTTAGACAACACTTCTAAACTATAGAAAAGCATAGAAGTTAAATATTTCTTCCCATTGTATTTTATTTAATTATGACTTTTCATTTTTTTTAAATGCTAACTAGCAAAATCTATATATATAACAATCGGTAAAGCTGAGAGAAAAATTCAATTAGATTTCAAATTGGAATTTAATTAGAGTCTAATTTTGCATCACGTGTCTCATCTAATCTGAGTTTTTAATTTTTTGTGCCAAGTGAGTTAATTCAATGTAAAATTTGGATTTCAATTAGAATTTAATTTTGCGACATGTGTCCCGCCTAATCTAAGTTTTTTTTTTTTTTTAAATACCAAATGAGTTAATTTAATGTAAAAACAAGGAGTCCAATATAAGTAAACCATTAAAAAAATTTTGAATGATTTTATATTTATGAGTATTTTTTTGTAGAACTAAAAACAATTCAAGTTTATAAGTCATATATATATATATATATATATATATATATATTAATAGGTAAAGTTGAGAGAAAATCTAATTAGATTTCAAATTAGAATTCAATTAGAGTCTAATTTTGTGTCACGTATCCCATCTAATCAAAAATTTTAAATCTTTGTACCACGTTAGTTAGTTCAGTGTAAAAATTGGATTTCAATTAAAGTTTAATTTTATAGCACGTGTCTCACCTAATCAAAGTTTTTTAATTTTTGTATCAAATGAGTTAATTTAGATTAGAAAATGAGGAGTCCAATATAAATAAATTATTAAAAAAAAAAAAAAAACATAATCATATATCTAACACTATATATGAAATTAGAGGAAGAGAGAGTTTGAATGATTGTATATTTATGAGCCTTTTTTTATAACTATAAAAATTTAAATTTATAAGTCATCTATATATATATATATATATATTAATAGGTAAAGTTTAGAGAAAATCCAATTAGATTCTACAATTGAAGTCCAATTTTGCGCCATTTGTCCTAAATTATTTATTTTTAGAGAGGGTTTTATTTCTTAATTTTGAAATCAAATGTGGAACTATATCATAAATATCCATTCAAGTGAGTTATTGTGTACAAAAACCAAAAAGTCTAGAATTAATTAACATAAAAATATTTTAAAAAATAGAAAATTTACATTTTCTACCTAATAACATTCTTACAAGACTTTTTAAAGAGTTAAAAAAATATAAAAATAATTATCAATAATATTTAAATTATATATGTAAGAATTATTTGTACCTCTTATTATGTATCTTTTATATGTATCTTTTAAGTATATCCATGCATATACATGAGATTACAAGCTAGTGTCTATAATATGCATATCATTAACCCAATTTTCTATTTCTAAATTTCTTAGAATTTATTATATAAATAACTTTTTCATGCATTATATGAATTAGTGACTAATTATATTATAAAAGCATTTATATTGAAAGTGTTCATGAGTTGTATGATACTAATATACCACTTTATATTAAATTATTAATTGTATCATATTATAAACGGCAGGGTTCAACTATTGAACGAAAAAAAAATTTCCCCAAAAAGATTCTCTAAAAAATACTCCGTAGCCGGCGGTAAACCTTGTCGTTAAAGCCTAAATCTTGGGGTTTAGTTTGGTAGGAGAGAGAAGAGTTGTTATCTATTTTGGAGGAAGTGACTGAGTCAATGAGAAACAGGAAGTGTTGATTTTAGGGGTTTGACTTTTAGTTAACCGGGTCTTTTTTTTAAATTAATATTAGTTTTTTTTTTAAATGATTTCTTTTATTTTTGTTTGAAAGTTTTAAAATGTACCTGGCTTAAATTGCTCCTACCGTTGCTAAGTTTATTTATGAAAAAAAAAAAATCCTAGACTTTTATGTAATTCAAAAATAACATCATTAATACAGAGTAACTTTTTTCAGAACTAAGGTTATAAACGTCAATTAACATATTTCATTTTGAATTTAAAATGAGAATTCCTAAAATTTAAGATTTTTTTTTTCCTTCACTTATAAAAATTTAGCATTTTTTATTCATCTTCCGTCTAAATAAAAGTAAAACACCCCCAATAAAAAATTTAAAAAAAAAAAAGAAAAATAACTCTTAAAATTTAGTCTTCTTTCCCTTCATGTTCACCTTATTTTTAAAGAAATTAGAATTATTATTTATCTCTAAAGTTTATTATTTTTATTTTTTTAATAATGCAAACTATTAATTTTTTCAAAAAATATAGAAGAGTCACTGAATTCGTGCACATACTTAGAGACTAGTATTAATATAATGAACCTTTTCAAATATTGTTAGGAGTATAAATTTGTTAAAACATCTAAAATAATAGGAGAATATCTACCTAATGTTTGAAGATTGCTAATTTTTACATTATCATTTATTTATTTTTATTTTAATTAATTTATTAAAATAATTATGTTAAAATGCAAAACACCTATTCAGTTGAAGAATTTATTTAATTTCATATTAATTAATATATTAAAATAATTAGACTAAAAATGCAAAACATCCTCTAAATCTCACCAAAATTCATTTTAATTCTCTAACTTCACTTTTGTTGAATTGAGTTTTCTAATTTTCAAGTTTATTCGATTAAGGTTTTCTA
Organism: Quercus suber; assembly: GCF_002906115.3. Lineage (NCBI taxonomy): Eukaryota > Viridiplantae > Streptophyta > Magnoliopsida > Fagales > Fagaceae > Quercus > Quercus suber. Next base: position 22,867 of record NW_027070162.1, read on the forward strand.
TCACTTCCATTAAAGAACTGCCGTTAGTTTTGACTTTCCCTTAAAAAAGAAAAACAAAAAATTAATAAAGATTAATTTCCTTGAAAAAAAAAAAAAACTATTTTGAAAGTGTCTATCAAATTAATGGAAATAAACGGAAGAACATCAAAAAAATCCAGCAAACTTTCCCAGAAAACAAACAGAACAAAAAAACCATCCACAAACAGTACTTATAGTTAACTAATTTTCCTTCCCAAATCTTGGCATTATCATCCACAAACACAATCACTAAATAAAAACCATCACAGTACAATTAAAATCTCCTCCCAAACTGCAACAGCTATGGTATTTTGGATCAAAGAGAGAAGACAGAGAGTGAGAGATCAATTGAGAATGTCACCACTGTGAAAGGAGCTCTACGTGGGGGTGGCTGGTGAGGAGGACAAAGGAGTTGAAGCCTTTCTTCATAACCTGAGCTGGAAACCCCCGATTCTCTGTACACTTCTCTTCTCTCTCACTCATCAAATCAATCAGTTTTTCCTCTAAAAGCCGAACCTGACAGGGAATTGAAACCCCTAAAGGTTGTTTCATTACCATTGAATTGTGTCTAAATTAGTCCCATCCATTAATGTGGCACGCTTTATATATGGGAAATTATCACTATTATGGTCCAAAAGGCATATTTGATATTTCACATCTTTAATAATAACCCATCCAACTCATAACAATATAGAATGTTTCAGATTACATATACATCCTAGGAAAAGACAAGTTCAAAGAAGGTTACTAAACCCAGTTGAGGAAAAACAGAAACACACATGACTAAGAAAAGTCTTACATTTAGCAGGAAAAAATGTAGCACAAGTGTTGATTCAACTAGTGAGAATTCTAAGCAACCATTCATATTTTAGAAGGCGGCAATACGAAAAGAAACATTATAAGCAAGAAGCATGACTCAATAAAAATTGATTTGACATTTATTTTGTTGGACATATTTATGAATTGTGTATTTTTTTTACCATATTTAAGACAACTAAAACATGATTATAGTTACTTTATACTCTTAAGAGTGCAGTCGGNCCTAGGAAAAGACAAGTTCAAAGAATTTACTGGTGCTAGCAAACAGCAGAATGTGATTGAAAATACCCCCATTTCCCAGTGAGCCAACAAGATCGTCCTTTTTTTAAGACTGATTGAAGCATATTATCAACTGGGGTTCGAACACAAAATTACCAATCACGTAAATTGTCGTCTCATATATGTGTCTTCGTGTACAAAAACAGGATCTTGAGTGCTACTCTGTGGCAGCCCTGATGGATCTGAGGCTGTCCCATAGCTATGCCTCCTTGATTAGGAATAGAAGTATTGCCCCATAGACTGTCACCGTTCTTTGCTGAAATTAAGGTGAGATAATAGATTATACCAAGAGCCACACTTGCAAGGGACAACATGGCACCTCCAGCAAAGACTCCGGGTTTCACAACATAGCAATAGTAGTTGAAGTACGCACTTTCGTCACCATGTTGATCATTGAGTGCAGCACGGTAAGCAACAAAAGAAACGCTATGACAAATGTAAACCTACTCAAGTGTCAAATAGACTAAATCAATTGGAAACCAATACCAAATGAACTGAAAAAAAAACAAAACAAAACAACATGCTCACACCCAAAAAAAAAAGGAATCACACAAACGAAAAGGCAACAGTACATGTGAAATAATTATGCATGCTGTAAAAAGAAGGAGAAAATGGGGATTGTGGTAAAAGTAGTAAAAATACTGTTTGTGTTCCACATGAAAGGTCTTTTAGTATCCAGATAGTTCTCAAATGCAGTTACTAAATTTCCATTACATGTAGTCAGGTATCCTCTTTTCTAAGCAATTTTATTTTCTTAAATCCTCTTTTGTCTCACCTTTTAGCAAATAAACTAACTTATTTGCTTAAAGCCACTTTTTCTCACATTTTAGCAGATAAACCATCGGAAAATAGAGGATGTCAAACTCAAACTAAATATGTGCTTCATTTCTCTCTATTGTTGCTTGAATATTAGATTTTATATGTGATGAACTACCACTTATTCAAAAGCTTAAGCTAATACGAAAGCATAAATTTAATCACCTAACCATGACTCTAACCATTTTTTAAACTTATTTGAGACTTGTTATTAATCTTCTAGACACACAAGTGAATATTTATCGACCAATTAATTGATGTATCGGATTGTATCCTAGCTTAACTAGTATCCTAGTATTTCAAGAATTATCATATTATACCGTATCCATATACATATTGCATCTGTGTCTCATGTCAGTATTGATGCTTTACAGATCATAACCATCTTAATTCAGACACTAATAGTCCTCATTAACAATAAGTTTTCAAAGGATAAGGCAAAAATCAATCAAACAGGAATGAAAGTTTTATCAGTAAGTAGTGAATGAAACATACCAGGAAACAACAAAGCAGATCAGCGCTACAGTCCAATTAGAGTTAGAAGGATGAGGATTTCTTTTGCAACAAATACACCCAGTTGAAACATTTATAATTATTTGAGCAATCATAAGAGATAATGCTGAAGTTAAACCAAGAGCCATAGCTGGACTTCGAGGGTATACACATTCAGAAATAGCAGTGACCTGAACCTGAGAACTCTGGAAATAAAAGAACATTTCAGCAACGCTTTCATCATGATCGCTGTAGACAAGGAATAATAGTGACTATGCACAAAAAATCTGAAGACAAAATGGGAGGCACTCAGCATCAATTTCCAGATGCCCATTTATGCAGGCATGATTTAATAAAAGGTCCTGCTAATGTACCTGCCTTTTGAGTACATTAGCAGTGCTCCTGTACTCCCGTTTCATCTCTAATAATAATTTTCCCCCAACTGAGAGCATTACTACCATTTGGCATCACAAAACTAGAGGGGAAAAAAAAAAAAAAAAGAGCAAACAGAAACTGGAAGAAATTTGAGGTAATAATGTCATTTGGTATCTGAAAAAAGTACAGAAGGGGGAAGAGGGGAACAGAAACAGGGAGATTGATAGACTATGGATAGGAAACTCCAGTTTTCTCTCCCTAATATCTATCTCGTACAAATTTATTATCTTTTCATCATCAAGAACAAGGGCCAGTCTGCGGTTCCTATTTCAGTAAACTGCTCAAAAATGCTGGCAGGGCCAGTCAGTATGCCTGTGTATTGGTGCAAAATATCCACTCATCATGCCACTAAAAACACTCTTTAAGGAGTGGATGCAATTGTTTACTTCCCAAAAGCCACCATTTCTTAGCCATTGGCATCGTACCCAGCAAAATCCATCTCAGATGAGTGAGGATTAAGCGACATTCTCAAAGACAGAAAGATGTTAACTAGGATTTAGAAAGAAAAACTAGTTTAACATTTTCTGATTTTAAGCTAAAGATGCTAGCAGGTCATAAATGGAGAAAATTCCAGAAACTTACATAGAGGAGTACAAAAAGGAAGATAGGGATGGACTCATTTCGTTATGGTAATAGCCATAAGTATTAATACAGTTTCACAATAAGATTATGCTTGCAACTAGGATCCACAGACAAAGCAGAAACAAGATTAGTTTATATAAATCATGCAGGCACATGCTTAAAATGAGACTGCTGTGGATTTCCAAGAGAATTCAACTTGGGCAATATGGTTTCAGCTATATCAGATAAAATATAAGTAAAACTGAGGATTTTCTATTCAGTGTCTTTGCCTCTGACACATGCCTTCTTTTTTTCTCTTTCAAAAGTAAGGCTTCTACATATCTCTCCATCAAAAGATGCTAAACCCCTCTTTAACTGTTTGTGCCCTCTGCTAGTATCAGTGTATTTGTGAACTAAAATACATTTTCAGTCCACTACCAAATGGAATGAGTTTTCAGGTCATAGTTTCTTACAGGTTCAAGGCCCAATTATCTTGGTCACCCACTGATGCAGGACAAAAACTTTAGTGGACTCTAATTCCAATTTGACACACGAAAGAAGCTTAAGAAGGCTTTGATGCCAACTTGATGCAGGATCTTCAAAAGATTGAGCAGTAAAATAGGTTTATTGAAAAGCTCTTGAAGGATTTTTGGATGGGGTTTGATGTTTAAAATCAAGGATAAGGCATAACTAGATTGATTCTTGAGGGAATTTGACGGCCGTTTGGTAATAAAATAGTGAAATGAATGAGGGGGAAAAAGAAAAAAGGATAGACCCCTAGGCAAACATACCTAGGTTTTGATGTAGCACAATACAAAAGCAATTTGCAGGATAGAAAAATTCACATAAAAAGTTAAAACCTAGGAATCAGTGCCTAGGGTTAGCAAGAGTTAGCACAAAACCATTGGAAAAATTTCAACTGAAATTTTATTTGTAAGAAACTTGTCTCCATAGGAGTATGATAGCATGCTTAATACTTGGACTAAACCCTAAACCTAATTGGCTTAGGTCAAATCCCAATTACTGAATTATAAAAATAAACTTTATTCTAGATAAATAAATAAAATAATAATAACCTAATTAGCTAATAACACCTAGAATAAAATTCAAATGGACCGCTAGTAAAACTACAATTGACTACTATTTTTTTTTTTTTTTTAACTAGATTAAAATAAAATTGTCTTCATTCTTCTTGCATCAGATTTCCTAAGTAATTGCCCACAAAAGAGGCAATCACTGACTCAAAAATTGAGAAAAGCTAATGAAAATTTATTTAATTGTATTATGAATTTTGAAAGTTTACATAAAGCCTTCAAAGAAACTATTCCTAATTCTTTTTCAATAAAGACTAGGATTCCCAAACAAAAAATTATAATAACAACTAAAAGACTAAAACCAAACTGAAAGGGATTCTAAAACTTAAAACAAGACTCATGGACCTCAAATATAACCCATTTTAGCCCATTTGCAAAAAGTCTGGAAATTACCAGAATATTCTTAATTTGGTAAAACTTTATAAATAAATAAATAAATAAATTGAGCCAGAAGCAATCTAGCCTAGATAAACAACAAAATAAGACTTGATTCAAATCAATCTAGCTAAGCAAGGTTCCACATTCTACATCATCAGAAAATTCCCAAATTACCACTTAGCACTAGAACCAGCCTTTCCTCGCCTCATATATCTTCAAAAGGGGGCTGCCAAGAACATTCCCCATCACCCTCATACATTAATTTATTACATTGTTCATATATATGGCCAGCAATTGTTACTCATACCCATTCTAAATTATTTAAAACTTTTTTCTATATTCTGTATTTGATCTGGAATTGAAGACATTAATCAACAGATTTTGGTAGAGTTTTTTTTTTTTTTTTTTGGGGTAAAAAAAAAAAAACAAATTCACATCTATAAAAATCATAATTTCCATTGAAGGGATTAAATTGAATTTTAACTTCAAAGTAACAACTAATCAATAAAATTAAGGGATTAATTTTATAACCTGCAAATTGAGGCCAACTATAAAACTGTTGTATTGAAATATAACAATTAAACCTAAGCAATCTTATATTTCCATGTTCCTCACAATCTCATTTTTGTCTTTGCTCTCTCTAATCATTTTCTTTAACATTGTCCAAGAATACCTCCGGCTATGCTCAAAGCATACCTGGATTTGATATACTTGTTGTCATTGCAATATTAAGAATACTTTTTTTTAGATAGCAAAACAAGACCAAAACTTCAATTACCAGACTCATTAACAAGAAGAAAAAGAAAAATTTTCACAACAAAGGACCAAACGACCAAAAGGGCCAAAATGGGAAGAATGAACACAGATCATTGATGGGTACCTTTCGCCAAAATAGCGCCGATCTCTATCTCCGAATCTGAAAACGTCTGGGACGTTTGATCGTTTTTAGCTCTGACGGAAGCCAGTTGTGATGGGCTAAGTCCGGAAGGGTATGGTGGTGTCCAGCCGTACGATGTAGTCCATGACAGTCAAACGGTGTTCGGCTTTTGAAGAGGATGAGTAAGTGAGAGCGGAGAGGGTGAGTGTGCGAGCGAGAGGGTGAGTGAGAGAAGACAATGAGTGAGTGAGAGAGGCTGAGGTGCGACTGAGAGAAGACGAGAGAGAGAGGGTGAGTCTGTTTTAGAGAGAGTGTGAGTGAGAGTGGAGAGTGATTATGTTGTGTGAGAGGCGTTAATTTTGAAAAAATCCTATTAAAAATCGATTTTTAGAGGCTCGAGTCCCACATCGGTAGCCAGATGGCGTTAATTACCACGTCTACCGACCATGTCAGTGCCACGTGGCGTCCACATGGAACTCGAGTTTCAGAAACTTGAGTTCCATGTGGACGCCATGTGGCATGAGGCCATGTCAAACCACAAAAACCGAGTCTCAAAGAGTCGAGGTATGAGCACAAAATTCGAGTTTCTGAGGCTCGAGATGTTACTAAATAATATAGTTTCCAAACTGGGCCAACTAACTATATAGTTGGGTAATTATGACTAATTACCCATTTCGTCCCAAGAGTTGAGTTGACAAAGTTGTGTAATGGGTCCCACCATGTGTGTTTAATTACAAAAATGTCATTGAGTTATGAGTGATGGAAATAGAGTTATGAAAACAGAGTTATCGTGCAGCCAAACGGATATTGAGCTATGGGTCCCACCATTTTTAAGTTATGAGTTATGGAAACTGAGAATTGAGTTACAGAAACAGACCATCCAAACAGCCTTTAAGCCTCTCTCTCTCTCTCTCTCTCTCTCTCTCTCTCTCTCTCTCTCTCTCTCTCTCTCTCTCTCTCTCTCTCTCTCTCTCTCTCTCTCAACCTTTTCTTTTAGAACCATGTCCATAGCTTTCTAGATTAGGGCTCTATTTTTCTGTACCTTCCTTGGGCCACATTCTTAGGATATGGCAATGTCTAATCTTTTCTTTTCATGTACCTGCCTGGGCCATACCCCTTTGGATGTTGGCTGATTTATTTTTCTGCACCTTGCTTAGGTGAGATTTAGCAATGCAAAATTGCGTTGAAATTTAGCATGTTATACACAAGATAAAATATCATTTTCAACCAATGTATTGATGAAGAAAAATAAGTGAAAGTGTCCAATTTTACTAGAATTGGACACTTTCACTTATTGGTTAGAATTGGACTTTTGTATGATTTATATTGTTGTACTAGTATCTAAATTAAAAGCGAACATTTCACGTGTTTGTTGAAATTGACGACGATACAAATTTTGATAGAACTAGTTGAGATGCATGTCCAGTTTTGAACATGTATACGTATTCTAGCGTGTTTAATGGAACTAACCCCTAAACACAAGCTTAATCCTTCTTTTTATACAAACAAAACCAAAGCCTCTTCTCTAAACTCTTTTTATACGGATAAAAACAAATCTTTTACCCAATTTATATGGACAAAATATATAGTAATGTAATGAAATTTGTTGTATCTTTAGCATTTTTTTTTTCTTTTTCTATTAGCTAATAATAAAAAAATGTGGGGCATTCTTCCATTCAGGGCCTTCTAGACTATAACCTAACTCGGATAATAGAGAGGGTGGCCTTGTGCATGTCCCTACCATTCACGAAATTTCTGTCCACCGACTGTCAAATTCAAGCCACAATTTCAACACCTTGAGCACCAATAATTGATAATAGGTGCGAGTAATGCTGCAACTGCTGGCCTATATAATATATATATATATATATAGACATATATATAGAAAAAAATCATATTAAGTTTAAAACAAAAAACCTGTTTAATACAAACTAGAAATGATAATGTTGCAAACAAATTGCGCAATGCGTAGTCCCAAATTATTCCCAAAATTTAAATATGTACACTAGCTGCCTCGCAGGATATAATCATGCATGTTTAAAGTTCTTTCTTCCAATCACATATTCATTCTTGAAATCTTTTATTATAAGCAGTATGCGGCTATGCGCAAAATATATTTTGACTTCATGGTTTATTGTAATGGTAAAAAACCCATAGATGATGAAATTAACATAACAAATGAAAATATGATACTATTATTGAAAGTCTCATCGAACCAGAGAGTGTGGCATATGCTTTTCGCAGTTTGTGCAAACATGCAGTTGAAGCTAATGATGGCTATCTAGAAAAAGAAAAAAAAAGAAAAAAAAAAAGAAAAAGAAAAAAAGCTAGAGATAGAGAGAGAACAAAAACAAAAATACTTTAGACAAATTTTTCTAGCTTCCTCAGTTAGGAAAACATTGGTGAGTCCTGTGTTCTTTTTACTCCATAGCAAACATGTAGAGATATGCAGAGATGAGATCTCCTTGCCTCAGTTCCTTCCTTGAGATTAGACCACCATTACTTTAAAAAGATAGTAGAAATTACATGCACAAATAAACTCATATGATAAAAAATAAAAAATAAAAAATGTAACAGAGTGAAAATAGACGCATGAAAAAAAATGTAAGAACTGCGTTCCCTAATATATATATTAACAGTCAAGTTTAGAAAAAATTCAATTAGATTTTACAATTGTAGTTTAATTTTGCACCATGTGTCCTAAATTATTTATTATTATTATTATTTTTTATACAAGATAGAATTTTACTCTAGCCTAATCTAAGTGTAAATGTGTGTAAAGCTCTTTCCTGGAAACTTGAACCCCGGCCCTTACCCCCCACACTCCACAAGCACTTATACTTGTAGAGTGGCTATCGCTCTAAGGGTGTGTAGTAGTTAAATTATTTATTTTTAAAGAGAGTTTTATTTCTTAATTTTGGAGTCAAATGTGGAATCACATCATAAATATCTATCTAAGTAAGTTATTGCGTATAAAACCTAAAAAGTCTAGAATTAATAAACATAAAAAAAATTAATTTTTTTATTAAAATGTACAATTTACACTTTCTACCTAATAATATTCTTACAAAACTTTTTAAAGAGTTAAAAAAAATATATTTAAGAATAACTATCAATAAATTTAAATTATATAAAGAAGAATTATATAATATATCTTAATATATATGTATATATATTAAATATATCTATACATAGCATGAAATTAGTAAAAGCTAGCATACCACGTGTTTTTGTTGAAATTGACTACGATACAAACTTTGATAGAACGGCCCAAACTATTCTACCTAACATGATGTGGGTCTAGTTCTTGTGGGACGCACTACCATTTGTCTTGTAAACTAAGTAAACGTTTGGATGTAGTTGAAATGATTTTTCAATTGCATCCAACGTCTGTCAGTGGGTCCCGTGCACTGGTTACGGGTCCCATCTAGCTAAAACACGTTTCTTCAAAAAAAAAAAAAAAAAACACACATGTTGTGGGAATGTAGGGGTGGGACATTGCCCCTAGCTATATAAGTTGGTTACATTCAAGGAGAGATCACAAAGCAGTTCGGCGATGGTCTTCAGGTTTCATTTTTCCTTTTTGCAACACATTTTCTAACTTCATCGACCATGGGAAGTTTCTCTTCAGTTTCGGCTGCAGCAAGAAGGTATGAAAATAAAGAACATCAATATTTTATGAAAATAAATCCTAAATTTCCCTCTCTCCGAGTAAATAATTTTTCTATTTTTTTGTTAGACACTGCATGTATTACCTTTAGAGCTGTAAATGAGCCAAGTTTTGTCGAGTAGTGTATGTTAAAACTTAGATTGTAAAAAAAAAAATCAAAAGCTTGAGCTTGTGACAAGTCTAAAAATAGTGCTTGAGATTGAGCTCGTGGGAAAACTAAAAAACTTGAGCTTGACTTGGCTTGATTAATTAGTCAAGTCAAACTCAAGCTTAATATCAAGTTGAAACTCAAGCTCAAGTCAAGTTTCTGAGCTTGAGATCTAAAAAAATTACATTATTAAATGCTTAAATCTCTAAAATTAAGAAGAAAAAAAAATAGTATACTCATTTTATCATACATTTAGTCTTATAATTAGCCACTATTCAAATTAGTAATATATATATATATATATACATAATTAAATTCATTCATTCATCATTCTTTGTCTACAGCTTCAGCAATTATTCAAAATATAATTTTTACATTCACATTAGATGGTGAAGGACTATAAAAATATTTATTTGTAACTACTACGAATGAGAAAATATTAACATTTTTCGTAACTTTACTTTAGATGATTGATAGGGAATGATCATATGTGGTCTACTTAATTATTTATTTATTTTTAAATGTAACTATAGTCTAAAGTGGTTCTTGATTAGTTTAAAGGGAAAGAGAAATTAAGGTAATATAAGTAATGGTCTCATGTTGGCCATATCATTGTTAAGATATGTGTAATAGGTATATTTAGCTAACATATATAAACTTATAAATGAGTCTATGCTTGAATTGTTGTGTATCAAGCCTAATAGCTCATGAGCTTGTTTGTGAACAAATTTTTTTGCTTGGGCTTAGCATGTTTATTAAACGAGCCTAAAATTAAGGCTTAAACTTAGCTTATTTATAAACAAACAAATATGAACAACCTTTTTATCGAGCCGAGTCTGAGTTGTTCATGATCGGCTTGATTCATTTACAACCTTACCTCGTGGCTGTAACAAATATCTTATGCAGATTGCCATCTAATTAATGTTGACTAAATTTGAGAGATAATATCATGCAAATATGTCACAGGCTAGAAGGAAAAGTGGCACTAATCACTGGTGGGGCTAGCGGCATTGGTGAGTCCACTGCAAGAATCTTCTCCAAACATGGAGCTAAAGTTGTAATCGCGGACATCCAAGATGCGTTGAGTCACTCTATATGCAAAGAACTAAATCCTCAATCCTCATCCTTTGTCCATTGTGATGTTACTAAGGAAACGGAAGTTTGGCACAAAACATGCAGCCCGTGTGATGATCCCAGCTCGAAAAGGCAGTATAATCACAACTGCTAGCACATCCTCAATCATAGGAGGAGGTGCAACGCATGGCTACACAAGCTCAAAACATGGTGTGGTTGGATTAATGAGAAATACAGCAGTGGAGCTTGGACAGTTTGGCATTCGTGTGAATTGTGTGTCACCGTATGCGATTGCTACGCCGTTATTAAAGGATTTCTTAAAGCAGCTGGATACTAATAAAATTTCCAATGTTTTTTCAAGCTTAAAGGGTGAGGTTCTCAAGCCAGAGGATGTGGCTGAGGCTGCTCTCTATTTGGGAAGTGATGAGTCAAAATATGTGAGTGGACATAATCTTGTGATAGACGGAGGTTTCACCATTCTAAATACAGGCTTTTGTTTATTTCCACAATCTTAAGATATGAGTGGACATTCCAATCCAAGGAACAGCCTTTTGTTTGTTTGAACAATTCTTGACATGAATAATGGATGAGGAGCAAGTTCATGGTCCATGATAAATGAGTTTTATATGAATTTTTGAAATGATTTAATTTTCCCAATTTGACAATGAATTTAAAATTTTGCTTATGGCCTTCCGACTAAGTGACAACTTAACTAGCTATATTCTATGGTCCAAAGTTGTTAATATTGTACATACATGATACATATTGTATTGCATTCAAAAAGTTATGTATCGTATGGACGAATCGTGAATAGTTATGAATTGTACGATACAATAATGTCGTATGAAGTATATCATATCTAGTTTATATAAAATTTTGAGCCGATCTAGATTTATCTTCCATTTCAGTGTTATGGCTACTAATATTGTAAACACACATGGCCAAGGGCTACCACGTGGTTCAATGTATGTGTAATGCAAACTACTCATATAAAAGAAGGATAACGCCAAAATGGTGGCAAATTACGTAGATAATAAATGCAACTGGCCATTTCTCATCTTCCTCTAAATGGGTTACAAAAGTATTTTCAACGCAAAATGAAATTTATGAACGTTTGGGATTAAAAAAAAAATGTAATTTTGTGAAAGTTTGAGGGCCAAAATGTAAATTTGAAAAAGTTTGGTGGCATTCTTGTAATTTTGAAAAGTTTTGTCAAAGTTGTAATTTGAGAAAAGTTTGTGTGAATGTGCTGGCTGTTTGCTTTTGTTTTGATTTTGGATTGGGCTGTGAATGGTTTAATTTGGATTAAGTTTGGGCTTAATTTTAGTTAAAAATCCGATCGAATTGGCTGGTTCAACAGGAATTAGCATCAATTTGGTTCGGTTATGCTTAAAAATTGAAAAATTACATACAAAGTAGAAATTAAAAGAAAAAAAATAAAAAAAAAAAAAAAAAAAAAAGAACAATTATATTATTAAAAAAAACACACACACACACACATGTTTGCAGAGAGGTAGAAGTAAAGATTAAAGGGTTATCTTGATAATTTTTGCCGGTGGATTACTTTTACCTAGTCATTTTCAACTTCACTAATTCTTCAAATTTTTAGAAGAGAGTGTCTGAGAGATGGAGAAGAAGAAGCATAATTGGAATTTAAGAGAAAATAAATAGAAAGCTTAAAGAAGTGGGGCTAGACTTGTTGGGTCATTCAGGAAAAGAAAAAGAAAGAAGTAGTGTCGGTGGGGTGGGTGGAGGATTTAGGGTGAGTTTGGTTCAGCTTTTTGAAGTTGGGTCTTTTGAAAAAGTGGAGTTTTCAAAAAGTGCAGTATGAAAAAGTGTTTTTTCAAAAAACTGAATGTTTGATAAAACTGTTAAAAAGTGTTTTTTGAAAAAAGTTGAGTGTTTGATTAGAATTTATAAAAGTAACGGTTTGAGTTATAAATTACCAAAAAGAACAATGTATATATAAGGGGGTTTATTTCATATTTAAATCAACTACTTAATAACACTTACTAAAACAAAAAAAAAACTACTCTATAATAACAATAACAACAATAATAATTTATTGTTAACTAAAATTTGTTGTAAATATATTTTTACAATATTTTCGCAACAAATTATACATGGTAAGTTGTTACTGATTTTAATTTCAACACACCACTTAAATTATTTTTTTTACTAGTATTAGCTAGTAACAACCCACCACTTAAGATTTATTGTGAAAATATTGTAAAAATATTATATTAGCATTTCTTAGTTTTAATTTTTAATTTTTAATTTTATTTTTCTCTTTATCTCTTTTTCTTTCATCCACACGTTTATTTATATCTTTTTTTCATCTTTTTTTCTCCTCCACACACGTATTCTTTACTTCTCCCTATCTTCACTTTTGACTTTTCTTTATACTTTTCTTCTTCACCAGAACACACTAGAAGATCAAGCTTCTAGAATTTGTCCACTTTCATTCCAGAACATACCATTTCTCCACTTTCTCTACTAGAACATACCATTCCAAAACATACCAAAAGATCATGGCTGCTCTCTACTTTTCTTTATACTTTCTCTACTTTGTCATTCCAGAACATACCATTTCTTTATACTTTCTCTACTTTCCTCCACACATTCAGCCACACAGCCCACACCCACGCACTTATTCATCTTGATCTTCACAGGTAATTTCTCTTAATTTCACCAAAAATCTTCAATACCTCTTTCAGCCCACACCCATGCAAAGTGATTAGTGACTCCATGATTCTCATCAAGAATCAAGATGTAATTCATTTTGGCAGTACCCACTGTAGTAGAGAGATGAGATCTAGTTCTAGAACTGAGGACTGCAGATAGCGTGATTTGCCTTTTGAAACACAGTGGGCAATTTGGGAAGAAGATGAAGAAGAAAGAAGAAGAAGATGAAGAAGATTGGTCTGGATTGGTAACTGAGAACATCTTCTGATTTATCAAAGGGTGAAGTTAGATTTTCAGTAAAATGTGAAGGGTAATTTGGTAATTGCCCAAGATCATCCAACAGATATATGACAACACACACGGACTTTGCTCAAAATGGACCTCTGAGCTCCTTTTATGGCTTGCGCATTCTCTTCACAAACCCAAAACGCAACTTTTTCCAAAAAGTTTCATTTTATACTAACCAAATGGGCTTTGGACATTTGTTTTTTTTAAAAACTGGCTTTTTGGGCTGGGAAAGTTGAAATAAACGGGCACTTAATGAGTGATGACTTTCGACGTGAGGGTTTAGATTAATACTTTTTTCTTTTCTTCTTCTTTTTTTTTTTTTTTTTCGTCCGTCTCTTTCTATTCCTATAAGGCTATCTAGTAATATAACACAAACATTTTGGCATAAATATAATAGTTGCTTAATTTTTTAATATATAATATTACCTATATAATTATAAATAACCAAACAATTATGGATTATATAATATTTTTAAGTAATAATATATCATTTAAGTCATAAATATACTATAATTATATAATATTACCTATATAATTATAAATAACCAAACAATTATGGATTATATATTATTTTTAAGTAATAATATATCATTTAAGTCATAAATATACTATAATATCTAATATATAAATAAAATAATAAATGAACTTTAGTATAACTTTGATATTATGTGTTGTGAATTATTTTTAAAAATCTTAAACTAAATATCACTGGTTATAAAATTATTATATGTGTGTGTGTGTGGGGTGGGAGGGGTGGTCAAAAGCACTGAAAATGAAGAACAAACTCAATGTATTTGATCGACACAACTAATTTGTAAGGACCAAAAGAGTAATCCACAATGGGAAGACCAAAAACTAAAAAACAAGACGAATTGATTGGCTATATTTCACTAAAAATGGCTTTTGTTAAGTTGTACAATAGTTGTTGGACTATTACAAAGCTCTCTATTTTTCTCTCTCTTTTCTCTAAAATACCAAGTCCTTTTCCCTCATGGAAAGGTCCACCTTTTTGTCTCCTTGGCTCATTCCTTTCTAGCTGTGCATAATCTTGCTAGATGTTAGGGGATGTTTGTCCCATTAGACACCTTCCCCCTACTTTTTGATCGTGAAGGAAGACTTTTAGGGTGTTCTTACTGTTCAAGTCAGTCATTCATCATTTAATGTAGTTGACATTAGGTAGGAACATCTAATTAATACAGGGGTGACTTTTACTTTTGACTCTGTGCTGTCTCTTCCGAGTCCTTGACGAGAATTATGGGAGGAGCTCTGATTCCCGGCTTTACTGTTGACACTTTCCTCTACAAGGGATTCTCAGCTAACTTCCGTAGGTAGCCTGAGTCACTCTGCAACCGAGTCTATGATATTAGGATCTGGGCCAGGCATAGACCTTCTATGTTGTCGCTTTGATAGGCCTTCCTCCACCCAGAATCCATCTAGTGGAGACATCCCTCTACAACACACACACACACACACACACACACACACACACACATATATATATATATATATAATTTTTTCATAATTTAAAATTATTAATTAAATTAGTTATAACATCATCAGTTCGACCATCGGTCTGACCCTAATTGAATTAGAAAACCAATAACAAGTCCCTTTTTTGTTCTTTGATCAATATGATTTTTAAAACCATGAAGAAAAGCAACCACTTTAGAGATGTAACTAACCTTATGAGAGATAAATAACGAACAAATGTTGTTTTTAGAGTTGTTTGTAGAATGTATAACACATATAAGTTGAAAATGGTTGATAGAATTTTGAGGGGAATAAAAGTGAAGAACAAGAAGTAAGGAGACTTTAGTCAATATTAGTACTGTTTAAATAGGATGCAAGTTCTTCTACATATAAGTTAAATTTGTATATTTTGAATCGCATAACTAGATATGCCAATTGACTAAATACAACACAACAAATATCGAGATGGGACAATACTTTGAAATAAACAAGTTAGTAAAATATACACGGAGATTCACTTTTACCTTTTTTTTTTTTAATTTTTTTAATTTTTTAATTTTAATCAGTGCATAGGAAATCATACACATGCAAAGAATCTATGTTTTTTCACATTGTGCGGACAAATCATACACATAAAGAATCCTTTTTTTTTTTTTTTTTTTTTTTTTTTTTTTACAGTGTGCGAGCAAATCAATCATCTTTTTCATCTTGGTGTTGGCTAGAATCACCATTTTCTCTCTCTCCTATTTAGGCAACTCAATTGCCACAATTACCGTTTTTTTCTCCCTCCACCACCTATTTCAGCAACTCAATTGACACACTTATAATTTTTTCTCTCTTCTATTTTGGAAATTCAAGTGCCACAATACCATTTTTTCTCTCTCCTATTTTGGCAACTTTACATAATTTCCTCTCTTTCCTATTTAGGCAACCAAATTGCCACAAATACTAATTTTTTTTTACCATTTTTTCTCATACCTTGTTTTATCTCTCCTCTCCCCTATTTTCAACACCTTTGCCTTTTCTCTCTCTCTCTCTCTCTCTCTCTCTCTCTCTCTCTCAGCAACACAATTTCCACAATTACTTTTTTTTTTCTTCCCACCTCCTATTTTGGCAACTCAATTGACACTATTATAATTTTTTCTCTCTCCTATTTCGGCAACTCAATGGCCACAATACCAATTTTCTCTCTCCAATTTCGGCAACTTCATAGTTACCTTTTTTCTTCTTCTTTTTTTCTCTCCTATTTTGGCAACTAAATTTCCACAATTAATAATTTTTTTCTCAAACTTTTTTATTTATTTATTTATATCTTTCCTCTCACCTATTTTCAACTCCTTTTGCCCTTTTACTTTTTTTTTTCCTATGCGGCTATATTTTAAGGGTCATGTGTATTATAAGGGACATCCCAATGAAAATTATTCAAGTTTCTTTTAATAAATTTTTATTATATTATGCCTTTAATATGTTCAATGTTTATATTGACAGTAGGAAACACTTATTTAATAATAGAACATTCCTAATATACACAATTTTATTGTTGCCTAAAAATCCTTCAAAAAGTCTATTTCCTTCTAGCTTATTTTTTTTGCCTTTAAATCTCATACTACCCATCTACTAATGTTTTTTATTTTTATTTATTTTTATTATTTTTATTTTTTTAAATTGACAGTACCAATGCCGATATTTTCATCTTTCTTCCAACACTAATTTTGATTTCACAATTATTTTCCTCTCTACTCATTTTTATTTTATTTTTAAATTTTCTTAGTAAAATGATGTATGTGTGAGAGGCCAATTAACTTTACTTTTCCTCTAATCTTCTCACCAATTTTATATTTCGGGTGTGGCTTACCTCCAGTACTTTTTTAACTGGAATTTCCTTTTATTTTAATGAGAGACTGTCATGTTACCCACTAAGTAAATAAAATGTGAAAATTAAAACTCACTACCATTTGTCATTGTATATTTAAAACAAAAGGACATATCCAATTAAAAATGTACTGGAGGTGAGCCAAACCCGTTGTGCTAAAAGCCAACTAACCAAGTTTAGAGTTAAGAGGATTTATAAATGCATTGCATTCATTAATTATAAAATAAAATTATGAACTTAAACACACCACTTTATAAAAAATAAAAAATAAAAGTTTACATTCATAGGCATGTCTTAAATATTCAATCCAATTTACGACGACTAATCATCAATCTGATAGATAGTGCTCTTAGTTTAATACATTGTTGCACTTGCGAGTTGAGAGTTCTCTTGCTTATGTCAGAATTTCTCTTCCATCTACTAATATTTTTATTTTTATTTTTTTATTTTTATTTTTATTTTTATTTTTTAAATTGACAGTACCAATGCCGATATTTTCATCTTTCTTCCAACACTAATTTTGATTTCACAATTATTTTCCTCTCTACTCATTTTTATTTTATTTTTAAATTTTCTTAGTAAAATGATGTATGTGTGAGAGGCCAACTTTACTCTTCCTCTAATCTTCACACCAATCTTATATTTCGGGTGTGGCTTATCTCCAGTACTTTTTTAACTGGAATTTCCTTTTGTTTTAATGAGAGACTGTCATGTTACCCACTAAGTAAATAAAATGTGAAAATTAAAACTCACTACCATTTGCCATTGTATATTTAAAACAAAAGGACATGTCCAGTTAAAAATGTACTGGAGGTGAGCCAAACCCGTTGTGCTAAAAGCCAACTAACCAAGTTTAGAGTTAAGAGGATTTATAAATGCATTGCATTCATTAATTATAAAATAAAATTATGAACTTAAACACACCACTTTATAAAAAATAAAAAATAAAAGTTTACATTCATAGGCATGTCTTAAATATTCAATCCAATTTACGACGACTAATCATCAATCTGATAGATAGTGCTCTTAGTTTAATACATTGTTGCACTTGCGAGTTGAGAGTTCTCTTGCTTATGTCAGAATTTCTCTCGCTTTCATAGTAATCAAGAAAAGGAGGTAAAAGCCAATTTTGCCTCTTGCTCTTGCCACGGTAAGATGTGAATGAGAGCGGCGATAGATGGCATAAACATATTTATTGTGGTCCCTCTTGTGTATTGCATTTAAGAACAAAGTTTCTCTCCAAACTAGTTTGGAGAAAAACCCTTCAAACTCCTCATATATATTTATTTTGAATGTAAATTTTGAAAATCTAATTATTGGATTAGATATTCTTATTATATCCTTCATATTTGCAAATTTTTAAAAAGATCAAAGATCAATTGCTATATCATCAAACAAATGTAAAAATTTAAGTTTTTGTGATCTAAAATTGTGTATAAAAAATAATATTCGATTTGAACGAAATTTGATATGCATGTTAAGAACATATAGAACATAAAATTTAACGGTCAGATTTTCAAAATTCACACCCAAAAAAAGAGATATATAAAAAGTTTGAAGAGTTTCCCTACAAATTAGTTTGAAGAGAAACTTTGTTCTGCATTTAATTCTTTAGATTCACCTGTAACCATCCAGTTGTATGTTGTATTGATTTTCGAGGTGAGAATCTTTGCATGCTATCATATTTTTCATTTTAATTTTTTTTTTCATGCAAAATCTAGCATAAGTTGTCTGAGATCTTTTTTGCAAAGAACCCATTCACAGATTGCTTTATAGGCTATCTGCAATGAAATTAGGTTACAAATGAGGAATAATTTTTTATTTTTGCAATGAAATGAAGTTATAAAATGCTAGAGATCTCTGGCATAATATTTTTTTTCACAAATAAGAAACTGTTTCTGTTCCTATCAAAAAAAAAAAAAAAAAAAAAAAAAACTGTTTCGGTAAAACAAAACTACCTGACAACAATATCTCTGGCATAATATTTTTTTCACAAATAAGAAACTGTTTCGGTTCCAAAAAAAAAAAAAAAAAACTGTTTCGGTCAAACAAAACTACCTTACAACAATTTTCTCTCTCCCACTCTCTTTCTCTCATTAATTTTGGCAATAGTATATTGCCACGTTACAAACAAATTTTTTTTTTCTCTTCCCTCCTATTTCGGCACTGACACTTCCAAAATACAATATATTTTTTTTTCTACCCCTCTCCAATTTTGGCACTTTAATTGCCACAATCCAAAAATTTTCCCCCCTCTTCTCTCCTGTTTTCGGCAATGGCATTATCACTATTCAAAATTCTCTCATTTCTTCTATTTTGGCAGTAGTGTAGCCACCATTTAAATTTTTCTCTTCCCTTTTTCGGTCAGTTGAGCAATCCAGCATGAACACAAAAATTGGGCAGCAGCAATTTCAGCAATGGTATTGTTAAAATTGCTTTTTCTCTCTCTTGGCTCACATCATTTCTCACTTCTCTCTTTTACTTTTTCTCATAATTTCGTAAAACACTGTTACTGAAATTCACCTCTCCTCATGCAGCTAAATAATTTGAACAGTACACATATCACAGATAAACTCGTGTTTAAGCAAACAAACAAACAAACAAACTCTTATTCAAATAATTATTAGGGATTTACCCAAAAAGTTACAAGCCTTGCGAGTTACATTTGAAATTCTCGAAAAGCAATAAACAACTTATTTTTAACCAAGTCAAAAAGATAATGAGTACGTAAACCTCGTAAATTAAACAACAAAAAATAAATTACAACTACACGACAGAAGAACCATAAACAGAAATTCATGAAGAGCAATTTGGATAATCATTCATTTCAGTGACCACAGGCACAATATAAAAGATATTTAATTGAAAAACTCCCAAGGCTCAGAGCGTTGATTTAGCCTGATACAGAATACATAAAGCACTTGAAACGATTCGTCCAAATTTACTTAGGTAGCCCAGTTTCAGGGTTGAGAAGAGCCTGGCTCTTATCAGAAAGCAAAACTGGACCTCTCCCAGGTCTTGTGCAGATGAAATAACTAACATCCCCCCTAAATTTATGGGATGGAATGTTATCTTTTATCTCCGAAGGTGGCGGCAAGGCGTCCACATCCTCTTTCCCCTTAATCCCAGCATCTTGTAGGATTGACTTATCACCAATAATATAACTGAAAGAAAAAACATGAGTGAAAAAAATGGTCCCTCATGAAACTCACCCTGGGCAGTGTGAAAGAAAAAAAAAAAGATCTCTAGACATTTGCAAAGAAATTGTTCATAGATTTTTCACCAATTTATCTCCTAGCTGTAAAACACTAAAACCTTAATGCAAATCACCTGTTTAAATCCGTATCTGCATTTGGAGGGAAATGGAAAAGCAGCCTCTGAAGCAAAAGGCTGGCAGCTTTTCTATCACGTGCAATCATCACTGCATTCGGCCCCGCATCAAAAGTATATGCCACCTGTCAGTTCTCTCAATCTTAATTATACATTCAACATAATTAACCTATATTGTTTGGTAACAAAAGGATTAGGCAAGGTACTTGATCATTTACATATTTTACATTCTTATATCACCGATATCAAAATAATCAACATGGTTACTGACAGTAACAGGAGGAGCTAGGGCAATCCAACACCAGGTGGCTTGAGTTCAGTGTTTTTTCATTCAGTCTTAAGTCACATGACATTGTCACACAAAGAACAGTATAACTTAAAATTCTTTGGACTATTGGACATAATGAAGAACGATATAACGCAATCAAGGCTGTAAATCATTTTGACACACATGAAGCAAAGGCCAAATTTGGCGTTGTAAAGTTGAGAGGGTTTTCTGGTTCCTTTACTAGAACGCAAACAACAATATCCAAGGCCTGGTGCCTTCAGGAGAAATTGCCATAAGAGTACCAAATTAAAACAATCAATTCTTATTTGATTTTTGTCAATATATGAAAAGTAACTTTGAGAGCTGATTTCTTTCTGATTTTTCAGGAAATAGAATGTTCTATTGGTGCTCAACAACCCCCCCACCCCCCAAAAAAAAAAAAAAAATGTGCCAGTTAAGTTGGAACAAATCTTCATGGCCTAAATATGAGTGCGTTCAAGCAATTGTTCTAAATATTATCATTACATTAGGTAAAGAAATCACGCATGCTAATATATTGAATTTCAAAGAAACTTTCATCTATAACTCTTTTTCTTTTTTCTTTTTTTAAATAGTCAAATATAATTCATTAACAAATATACTAAATAATGACTGTTCACAAAGCACTGTGCAAGTGCAAGCTGGGAACCTTGGTTCAATGTGGGTTTTCTTCTTTGGCCCCAGGGGAAGAGGAAAGGGGAAGGTTCAACCTATTTTTAAAGACAAATCATAAAATTAAACAGAAAAGAAATTTGGGTGGGGGTGGGGAAGATCAAACCTGAGGCACTCCTTCAGAATGATTCCACTTTTCAACAACACTAATTATCCTGAAAAATAGTGATTTCATTTCATCAATATTAAATTCAAGGGATTAATGCTGCACTCAACAAAAAAAAAAAAAAATATAGAAATAATCGATGATGTATACCAAAAAATTAAAAGCAGAACTTGCCTATGGGATGTATCATTCATGTAGAATATTGGGGGAGATGTATCCAGGCAAACAGCATGAAACTGGTTACTATCAGAGCAAGTCAGTTGTGCAAAAGATGCAAAATCACGATTTTTTTATGGCTTCTTCCATTTGTACTATGCGTTTGGGTACGACTTCCTGTTACAATGCCAAAAGTGGAACTCAGAAAGCTGAATAGACAATGGAATTTAAAAGAAAAGGCCTTGAGAGAAAGAGGGGAGGGGGAGGAAGGCAGAAAATGTGATTAAATTCAAAATCAAAGAAAAACTTTTCTGAAAAATGACCATGCAAGTTTTAATATATTATTATATCCAATATTCTATACTAATTTATACAGCAAAACTTGAGTCAACTCTTAAATTTCTCTCTTGGTTTCTTCTATACAACAAACCAAATCTAATTTTCACCTTCAAGTATTTCGGGGTATAAAAGTAATTTTAGCCATGATTTTTTGCTGTCTTCCTCTCTCAAAATTTTCTCCTCTCTCTCCTAGCTTTTTCCTATCTTTTCTCCTTTCAAGTAATCCAATTTATCTCAACCATCAAATCCATAATCAATAGAAAATATTTTAAAAAGAGAGAGCCATGTACCATGAGTGAAGCCCCTGCTAGTTTCATGAAATGACTCTTAACACTGTTAAACCCACAAATTTTCTATTTCTGAAAACAGTGACCTTTTAAAAGAGAGGAGGAAAGATATACAAAAACTACCTTTGCTCTATGCTTTCCCAAGTATAAAGGCTGATTTGATTGTAATCATTTGGAGGATAATAAGAATACAATTGATTAGCTTCTTATTGAGATTCTGATTAGGAGGACGATTCCCTCGAAAGAATCATTGGAGGCCTAGTTCCCTCTAAAGAACTACAATAATTGTGAGATTGTGAGGATAGTACAAGTAGGTTCTATCATTTGGTATCACAATAGTAACAAAGCCCCTTCTTTCGTCTCTCCTCCATTTGAGCTGAAGATACCTTTTGTATCGGCACCCTTGATCTAATATCACCCTTGTTATCAATTTTAACTACACTGATGATGATGATGGTTGCCAATTGTTCTTGTTAAACTCATAGACAGGTTTATAAACCTTCCTACAAGACTGCAAATATTCTTCTTGAATCTTGGCCAACCCAAAAGCTGCATTTAGAGATCTTGGATTCTGCATCTTCACAGCTAATCTCACTTCATCCTTAAGACCACTCATGAAACAACTCAACTTATGGGATTCGGGCAAATTTCTTATCCTATTGCTCAACATCTCAAATTGGCTTTTGTAAGCTGCAACAGAGGTGCTCTGCTTCAATTTGGTTAAGGCTTCCATAGGATCATCATATGGGGAAGACCAAATCTGGTTTGAATAGCTCTAACAAAGGTTTCCCAAGAATCTAAAGATCTTTCACAATCTTGAAACCAAATTAGAGCCTCATCATCTAAATGGTAAGAAGCGTTCATGATTCTCTCATCTTCAGGAATATTATAATAGCTAAAAAACTGCACAGCTCTAAAAATCCAAGCTGAAGGATCACCTCCACTGAACCTAGGAAACTCCAATCTAATAGATTTAGGGAATTGAACTCCTACCTCAGGTCTTTGATGAACTTGATTTTGGTGAGCTTGATTTGATC